>NW_007246417.1:77857-181184 GCF_000164805.1 Carlito syrichta | reverse complement strand
CCAGTCTGGGTGACAGAGTGAGACTCCAACTCAAAAAAAAAATAAAAATAAAAAATAAAATGTAACTATCCATTCATTCATGTATCAATTACCTGTTAATTAAAACTAGCTAAAAAAATGAGTTAATCCATGCTAACTTTCATTAAATACTAATATCTTACAGTGTTGAGGAGCTTAGATAAACAGAGTACATAAACTCTATTTTTAAAAAGTGTTTTGTAAGATGCAATAATTTAACTAAAATGAAGAATATTTTTAAGCTGAAAAATCAGATATGTGACATGTCAACAACATGTATTAATATAGATAAGGCTTTTCACTTTTTACCTTCTGGAAAGGTTAACAATGATAACCGTATATCATATTTAGCACCATACATACTTTTATCTTTTATTTTTAAAATATGCATCACACACACATACACATGCAAGATATAATGGTAATAAAAATGTAAGAAAGAGCTGGTATACAATTTGTGTGCTTACCTTTAGAGGAACTGAGAAACTATTTCAGAAAAGAGATTGGTTTTAAAAGTTAGATCAAGAGCAGTTAAATCCAATCAGATTTGTTTTTTAAAACTGAAAGCCTAAATACTGCTGCATGATCATTTCAAAGAAAATACTACTGTAGTATTTTAAAAATAAATAGCAATATAATTTGGCCCAGATAGACAAAAAAAATATGAGTAGAATCATGTGATAATCAGATAGGTCTTTACAGAACATTGAGGTAAAATATATTCACCTATAACCCTGTCAACAACTTAGAATTTACAGAAAATCATATTTAAACTAAAAGTGTCACTATGAAATTAGAGTGACTTGCTTCTATAGAAATATTTTCACCAAGGCAAATAATACAAAGATAAGTAGAAAACACATAAAAGAAGTTCTAGGAGAATAACTTATGAAAAAACAAAATCAAGGTCATTTGCTTGGTACAGGCATTATTATTATTATTATTATTTTTAAATGTCTTGTCATGTTGTACTTTTTATTAAATCCAAACGTTGGATACATACATACTCAGAAAATAGTCCTAAAAGTCATTCTCACTTACAAAGAAATGACACGTTAACACATGCCCTTGCTAAATTTAAATTTGAAATAGCAGTTCACTAACTCTCCCTGACCTGCCTGAGTTGCATTAGTGGATTTTCAATATCTTTATCTTCTATAGGTAGAGGTAAGGACTTTCCCAACCTAGATATAAATAATGTCTTGACATGGGTGTTTATAATTCTCATGCAAATATTCTTTTTCTCTAATATGATTACCTATCAAGAAGATATGTATCGTTCTGTGTATTCTAAAATTTGGATTAATTAAATTGATGCTTTTCCAAATTGCTCCTTTCATTCAATGTTTTATTTTAGAGAAATAGACCTGCTGATACATGTGGATATTGTGGATTAATATTCTATAGCATGGATTAATTAGAACTCATTTAGTTATACATGACTAAGCAATTTTATTCCTAGATAAATTACATATAAACACATTCTAGTACTTCTTGCAACTCATCACATTATCTCTCAAGATGAGTTAAAGTGAGAAAAAAGCTGAAATGATTACCACTTCATTTGACTGTCTTTTCAGATTTACACTTAAATAAGAAACAATTTTTGCTACCATCAGTATGGCAGTTTTTATTTAAGGGTAGTTAAGATATGACTACTATGAGTAAAATTGTAGCTAAGTAAATCACAGATTTAATATCTCTCCCAGTCTCAGATTGCAATGCAGTTTGTAATGCACCTGTCAGAAATACACAGTACACTTGATCATAATGCTATAATTCAGATCAGATTCAATCATTCACTGTGTTATCACTGGATGTTTTAGGTGCTATATGGACACAGAGCTCGAGAATAATTATTTAGCATAAAGAATATCTAGTAAAGCACATTTATGACCACTGCACAGATTACCGCAATAGAAGAAAATTAAAATAGATCTCTGATGCAGCTGCATAAGCCATTTCCTATCCTGAATCCTATAAAGATCCTTTCTTGAAAAAAAAAAAAACTCATTATATAAAATTAAATTGGATTTTCATGTTTTTTTCAAATCTAACATTTCATCATATTTCAACAAAATTATTTGAGGAGTGCAAAATAAATTTTTTTATCCAAGAAATTGAATCTATTTTATAATACAAGGCATTATAAATAGAAAGTAAAACATTTTTAAAGGAAATGACATATTCAATATATAATTCGTAGTTTTTGGAATAATATCCCATTGAAACTTTTCACTGGGAAAAAAATCAGGTTTGATCTTAATAAAACACCAGAGGCCTTTTTCAAGGATGTGCAAGACTATAGAAAGATGGATAAACTTATTCAATGGTCTTCATTTAGTCCCTCAATTTTTTTTGACCCTGCCTTTACTTCAGTTCCAAGATGTTTCCTTTCTGAAACTCAGTGTGGGATTTGAGAACTTCTGATAAATTATGCTTATGAAAAAAATAATCCCAGCAATTTGAAGGCCGAAGTGAAAGGATTGCCTGAACCCATGAGTTCGAGACTAGCCTGGGCAACCTGGCTAGTCTTCATCTCTACAATAAATCAAGGAAAATTAGCTGGGTGTGATGGTGCACACCTCGTGGTTCCAGTTACTTAGAAGGCTGTGGTGGAAGGATCACCAGAGCCCAGCAGGTCAAGGCTGCAGTGGCTGCCACTGCCCTCCAGCCCGGGTGACAGAGTGAGACTCCAACTGAAAAAAAAGAAAAAAGATTGAAGAAAAATTGAAACCACATTAAATATATATTTTGGTGTATATATAAAAATATATAAAATTGTATGTATGAATATATATGAAATATATGTGAAAATATAAAATTTCATATTAAATACACATATACATATATTTCAAATTAAAAGTCTGACAGGTATATTCAAAAAATGGCATTTATTATCACTGCAGTGTGGCTACAGACTTTCTTTGTGTGCATTTTATTTTTTTATTTTATTTTAGATACAGGGAGTAGACGTGCAGGTTTATCACATGGGTATTTGTGTGATGGCAAGTTTTGGCCTTCTGTTGAAGTTGTCACCCAAGGTTTTCAATCTTTGCCCCTCACATTCCCTCCTGTCTTTGGGAGTACCCAGTCTCTGTTGTTCCTATCCTTATGCCTATTTGGATCCGTGTTTAGCTTCCACTTAAAAGTGAGAACACGTGGTATTTTATTTTTATTTCTGAGTTAATTCACTTAGAATAATGATCCATGTTGCTGCAAAGGACACTATTTGTTCTTTGTTATGACTGTGTATTGTTCCATGGTCTATATGTACCATGTTTTTTTTATCCACTCAGTCCTTAATGGGCACCCAGATTGTGTTCATGTCCTTACTATTGTGAATAGTCCTGTGATAAACATATGAGTGCAGAAGGTAAAAAAAATATGTTCCTAAGGGTATCTCTAGTAATAGAATTGCTGGGTTAAATGGTAATTTTGTGTTTAGTTCTTTGAGAAATTGCCATACTGGCTTCCATAGAGGCTGAACTAGTTTACATCACCCCCATCAATATAAGAGCACTTCCTTTTCCTTGCAAGCTCACCAAAATTTTTAACTTTTTAATGATAGTCATTCTGACTGCTGTGAGATAGTTTCTCATTGTGGTTTTGATTTGCAGTTCTCTGATAACTAGTGATGTTGAGCATTTTTTTGTTTATAGGACACTTGTATGTCTTAAGAAAGGCTTCTTCATGTCCTTTGTCCACTTTTTAATGAGTTTATTTGTTTTTATTTGTCTAAATAAGTTCTTTACAGATTCTGGATATTAGTACTTAGATGCATAGTTTACAACTATTTTCTCCCATTTTATAGGTTGTTTATGTGTTTTATAGATTTCTAACAATTTTTAAAACAGCAAATAAATAGTTACTTAATCAGAAGTGTTTAAGGGACATCCTTCATATAGAAGATGCTGTTTTACAAAAATTAACTCTAAATGGATCACATATCTAAACATAAAACCTCAAATTATAAGAACCTTAGAAAACTCAGGAGACACCCTTAATTAACAAACTTCTGCAAAACAAAAGAAATCATCAAGAGAGCAGGGAGACAACCCACAGAAAGGGAAAAAATATTTGTCAGCTATATATCTGACAAAGGCCTAACATCTAGGATCTACAAGGAACTCAAACGTGCCAAAAGAAAAAAAAACTAACAGCCCCTTTAAAAAGTGGCCAAAAGACATGAATAGACACTTCTCACAAGAAGATATATGGGCAGCCAATAGACACATGAAAAAGTGCTCAGCCTCACTGATCTCAGAGAAATGCAAATCAAAACCACATTGAGACACCACTTAACCCCTGTAAGAATGGCCATTATTAATAAAACAACAACAGATGCTGGAGAGGATGTGGAGAAAAGGGAACGCTTCTACACTGCTGGGGGGGAATGCAAACTTGTACAACCTCTCTGGAAAAAAAGTCTGGAGATTTCTGGAAGAACTAGAAATTGATCTTCCATATGACTCAGAAATTCCCCTATTGGGAAAATACCCAGATAACTCAAATTATTATATGAAAAAGATACCAGCACACGTATGTTTGTTGCAACTCTATTCACAATAGCAAAAACATGGAACCAACCGTGTTGCCCATCAAAGCTGGACTGGATAAAAAAAATGTGGTACATATACACAATGGAATATTATGCAGCCATAAAGAAGGACAAATATATGGACTTTGTAGCAAATTGGATGAATTTGGAGTCTATCATACTCAGTGATTTATCACAGAAACAAAGAACTGAGTTCCATATGTTCTCACTCATAAGGTGACCCTGAACAATTATAATGCTATAAGAAAGAGATTGGCAGTAGTGGAAAACTGTCAGGGGAGGGGAGATGGGACTGGCAGTTGAGGGAATCTGCTAGAGGAGGGGGGCATGCCTCATCAACCAGGGCACCTGTATGATCAATGTTTGTATACCTAACCCTGAATTGTACCCCAAATCTTTATAATAAATAATTTAAAAAAGTTTTTAAAAAGAAGTTGCTGTTTTAGGTTCTGAAAAGTGGGCAACACAATGTCTTTATCATGGAGCATATGAATTTTATAATCAGGAAAAGTAGTAAATGTTTCCACTGGGAAACAAATTATCAGATATATAATTGGGAAATATCTTTTCCCATTCTGTGGACTGTCTCCCCATTCTCTTGATTTTTTGCTTTTGTTTTGTTTTGCTTTTTGCTTTGCAGAAGCTATTCATTTTGATGAGGTCCCACTTAGCTATCTTACCTCCTATGGCATGGGCATCTGGGGTTTTGATCAGGAATTGGTTGCTTATTCCAATTTCTGTAAAGGTGTCTCCTGTGTTTTCTAAGTTTCTTATAGTTTGAGGTTTTATGTTTAGGTCTTTGATCCATTTGGAGTTAGTTTTTGTGTATGTTGATAGGTAGGAATCCTGTTTCATTCTTCTTCATGTGGTCAACCAATTTTCCCATCACCATTTACTGAATAAGTTCTCCTCTTCCCTGTAGTTGTTGGTAAAGGCTTTGTAGAAGATAAGTTGGCTGAGAAATTGAGGTTTTGCTTCGGGAATTTCTATTCTGTTCCATTGCTCTATATCCCTTTTATTCTACCAATGCCAGGCTGTTTTGGAACTCAAATGTGCTGAAAGGAAAAAACCAAACAGCCCTATTAAAAAAATAGGCAAAAGACATGAAGAGACACTTCTCAAAGAAGTATACAAGCAGCCAACAGACGTGTGAAAAAATGCTCATTAATTATCAGAGAAATGCAAATCAAAACCACATTGAGATACCACCTAACTCCAGTAAGAATGACCATCATTAATAAAACAAAAAACAACAGATGCTGTTGATGCAGAGAAAAGGAACACTTACACACTATTGGTGGTGGGAGTGCAAACTAATTCATTCTCTATGGAAAACCGTGTGGTGATTTCTAAAGGAACTAGAAATTGACCTTCCATATGGCCCAGCAATCCCCCTACTGGAAATATACCTGGAGGAACGCAAATCATTCTACAAAAAAGATACCTGTGCATATATACTTATTGCAGCACTATCACAATAGCAAAAACATGGAACCAAATGTGCTGCCCCTCAAAATTGGACTAGATTTAAAAAATGTGGCACATATACAGGATGGAATATTATGCAGCTATAAAGAAGGACAAAATTATGGACTTCACAGCAACTTGGATGGATTTGGAGTCTATCATACTCAGTGATCTAGCACAGAAACAAATAACTGAGTACCATATATTCTCACTCAGAAGTGAACCCTGAATATTTACATAATACTACAAAGAAGGGATTGGCAATAGCAAGACTCTGCCGGGGCTTGGCACATGGCATCAATAAGGGTGCCTGATCCTAATCCAGGTGAAGTAAGGTCCAGTGGGATCCCTAAAACTTCATCTGTGCCTAAACTACTTATGTATGCAATCCTGATTTGTACCCCCACAACTTTAAAAATAAAGAAAATTTTTAAAAAGGAAATAAATTCATTTACATTTGTTATAATCACGATTTTGTAAAATTGTGCACTTGAAAACAGTAGCCATGATTATCTCTGCACAATGAAAACACAAATTTTATAGTTTTTCAGATTTAATTTTTTTTCTGAAATAAAATTTGACTTTTATCATTACAAAAATAAAAACTTTCCTTGCAATTATTTCAATTGACTAAAATTATCTCTTATGTTAAAATATTTTCTGCTCCCCAGATTGATTTTTTGTTGTTTTTTGATATGCATAGTATTTAATAAGGATACCTGATTAACACATGTGTGGCAAAGCATAAAGAATATTCAACATCTGGGTTCATATCTATTTTCACTTCTAAAGCAGGAATGCATGTTTATGTGAACAAGCCTAATTCTTTGTGACCATAAGTTATTCTTAATAGTTTCTGCTGCATTCAGTCAGAAATCTATTTCACTTGGCTCTATGAAAATCATAAACCTATAAGTCTCAGTATACATGTTACATAGTCTTTTTCTCTGTCTTTAATATTTTACAAAGGAAAACTATAATTGTCAGGGTGCAATAAGTTGCCCAGCCCAATGACAATTGTAGCAGAAGTGCTGATAAATTAATTATCACTGTAATTTCAATTGTATCTTTTACTCTTATTCTCATCATTGTATAAATAGTTTAATTGATAGATGAGAAAGGTTAACTTAAGATGTGATATCTAATGGGACTAATGGTAGTAAACAACTATCTGGAGATGGGGAGACGCCAATTATCAACAAGGGAGCCTGAATGAAGCATATTTGTATACCTAACCCTTAACTGTACCCCACAATATCAAAATAAAAAATATCGATTATAAAAAGTAAAAAAAAAGATGTGATATCTAAATGCCATACTGAAATATTACCAGGCTGGTAAAAATCAGTAGAGGAAATCATTTTAAAACCAATAAGGAGTGCAAGACAAATAATTCTCCAAGTTGTAGTTATTTTAAAACATCAAAAATTTGAGATTGAAATGTAAATCTAATGAACTAAAATTCAAAACTTTGACAAGTCTTTATTCATTGAGCTCCATGGTGGGTTTAATTTTTGACAGAACAGTTGGAGGAGAAAAAAAAACTGTTCTAGACACTAGGAAAAAACAATTGGAATTTTAATGAAGAAAAATATTGTCTATTGCTAGAGTTGGAACAGTAGAAATTAGAGAAACTTGCTGCCAATGGGCAGCATGGTACCTGATGAAGTTTGAGGTACTCTGTGAAGGAACAAAAAGAAGGTAGACAACCAATCCGAGCCTTACATAGAGCACCAGGCAGTGTGGCCTTTTACCTCTCACTCCTATAGTGTTAATAGTTATGTTACATGAAGAGGGCTGCCATTTTATGGAAAATACTGACATTTGCATCAGTATTTTTTCATTTACACACAATATATTACATTCAATCAAGCATTATGAAATGCAAGGACATAGTACCATCATCAAATAGTGATGATGAAATGGTGAAAAAATAGAATCACATCCCCAAATTACAACTGTTGAAAATAACATGAATGAGGGCAACCCCCTCGGGTCCTCTCCCACTTTGGCAGCTTTTCTGTCCTCTCAATAAATCCTGCTTTAAAAAAAAATAACATCAATGATTTTAAAATAAATATAGTAAGCAAGTTAAAGAATCTAGAAAAGAATTTGAACAGCATGTGGGAATAAATCATACTCTTCAGCAATGAGATGAACATTTTCAAAAGTGCTGAATGGAATTGCTGGAATAAAAATGATCACACATTAGACATGGATTTATTCAGAAACAGCAGAGGAAGGATCAATAAAAAAAGACATTTCAGACACACTCTGGAAGAATTTATCTCTGGCAGACCTGCCAAATAAAAAACGTTAAAAGTTGTTTTTTAGAATGATAACACACAGAATAATAATATACAGAAAACTGATTTTGAGGGAAATAATGGAGAATGTCTAAATGAGTGAATATGTGGTAAATATAAAAATCCTTTATTTAAAAACTACAAATTAGTATTTGAAGACTTTGTTATGGCTATTTCAGTAACTGATAGAATAACCAGAAAAAAAATCATAAATAGATTTGAAGAATGCCATCAACCAATTTGACTTAATTGATATTTGTATAACATCACATGCAATACCTGTAGAATATACATTCTTCTCAAATGTATTAATACATGAAGCATTTAATGATGTAAGCCATATAAACGATAAAACAAGTCACAAAATTTTTTTATGGTGGAAACTGTACAGAGCATGCTCTTGAGATATAATGTTATATTACAAATCAATAGCTATATCTAGAAAATTCCTACATACTAAAGATTATACAATACACATCTACATTGCATGGGTTAAACTGAAAAATCATGACACAATTACAAAAATATTTTGAATTGAATTATGAAATCACACCTTATTGAAATTTATGTTATGAGCTAATCATTGCTTAGTTTTAAGAATAAATGCAAGAATAGAAAATAAAAAAGTTCAGTCAATAATATAAGCTTCCACATTAAGAAGCTAGGTGAAGAACAAGTTAAACTCAGAGTAAGTCAAAGTTGTCTTTACATTTTAAAAAAGCATTTAATGTAATTAATTTATTCTGCAAACAAAAAAGGAGCATTATATAATAATTGAAAAAATGCAGAAAAAACATTTGAGAGAATTCAACATCCATACATGATAAAGTTTCACAATAAAGTAGGAATGGAAATAATTTTTTTAATTTAATAAAGTAAATCTAAAACACAAAGAGAAAATCAAAGAAACCTAACAGCTAGCATTATACTTAATAGTGAAATAGTGACCACCTTTCCCCAATGATCAGGAAGAAGACAAGGTCTTACTGTCTTACCTAGCAATTCAACATTTTGTCAAAGACCTAGTTAGTACAAGTCCAGAAAAGAAAAACAAGGATACAAGGGGGGACTCAAAATAACCTGGAATTATTTTTTGTAGTGGGGGCCCCTTGCAGTACAGGCTTCCTCAATAGGCAAGTGTTTTAGGAACCCATCACACCAGTGTACCACCTGGCTTTGTTGTGAGAGGTTGTATTTGACTTCAGTGAACTTATTTTTTTGGCAATTCTTTCAACATATTTGCCTATTTCATGATGGATGATTGAGGAGTAAGCCTATCCACTTCATGCTGACTGTTCAGTGGTTTTTGACCAAAAATGGTGTGGCTCCCATGCCTCCCATCCCTATTTATCCAATATTGTCCCCAATGATTTTTGTTTGTTTGTTTTCCCAGATGAAAAAACCCTCAAAGGGAAACATTTTGCTGATGTGGAAGAGGTGAAACAAAAATGGCAGAAGCACTAAAGGCATCAAAATTGACAAGTTCAAAAACTGTTTTGAGTAATGGAAAAGCATCTCAATAGATGCATTACATCAAACAGATTACTTTGAAAGTGACTAACGTTAAAACATATAAGAATCAATATGCAATTTGTATAAAGAGATTCCATTTGGGGGTACTCTCTTATACATGGATTACAAATAAAGAACTAAGAATGCTTTTTTATATGACCTATTTATGTAAATTTTACAAAATCAAAAAAAGAGAAAACCCACAAAAGAAAACAACTAGCTTTAATAAGCAAATTTAGAATATTGAAAGCATATAGTCAAAATAAGAAATTCAGTTGTATTTCTACATACTAGATGTAAAAAATTGAAACTAAAATTTAACATTATCATATGCTATAACTTCAAAACCAAAATATATGCATACATATACGTAACCATATATAAAAATAAAATATGCATGTGTATATATGTATGCATGTACATATATAGTTATCTTTGAAAATTTGGACTGGACAACAATACTACAGAAATTATACAGAAAAAAATTTTCAAAATATGAATACACTTTATTTTAAAAATTAAATACTTCTGCACATCCAAATCCACCATTAAGTAAATAAATATGCATGTCACAGATAAGAAAAAATTATATTTTTAACACAAGAGTCTAAAAAGAATTTGATTCCAGGATATATAAAAAACTCTTCCAACTCAATGATAAAAATAAATAAACTAACTTAGCATGGAAAAGCCTTAGACAGACACTCCACAAAGAAATATATATCAATTGTCAATGAGCATAACATTTATCAACATTATTAGCCATCAAGGAAATGCAAATACTTCAGCAATAAAAAAGAGCAAACAAGTTACATATGCAAATACATGAATAAATATAAAAATAAAATTATTTGTCATTAAAAATAAGATTTAAAAAATGCAGAAAGTAAAAATTAAGTCACATATCAAAATGCATAATTCTCTTTCTATAAAGTTCTAGAAAGGGCAAAAAAACCCCAAACAATCTCATGGTAATCGAAATCAAGCTAGATTGCTCCTTGGGATAAGAAAGAATCAACCAGGAGAAGGTATGAAAAAACTTTTTTGGATAATGGCCATCTTCTATTTTGATAATTATGTGGGTTGCATGGAGTAAATCCACTGTCGAAGCTGTTCAAACTGTACAGTTAAGATCTGTGTACTGCACTACATGTATATTAAAACTCATTAATTTTAATTTTAAATAGCTAAAGTTATATTTGAGCCAGTCTGACTTTTTAAAAATGTTATTAAGAATATTGAGTAACAATAATAAATGATGTAAAAATAATTTAAGGCTCTTATTCTCATGTTTTCCTGATCATATATAAAAATTCAAATTCTTGACAATATTACATTTTCCAGTATTAAATGTGCTAGCTGATCTCAGCTTTCAGTGTGCCTTCTTTAGTAACAGGAAGCTATGGCACATACGTGGCGGTTTTTAATTAATCTGTAACTATTTCTCAGAAGTTTCAAAATAGTTGAAGGTAGACAATTTCAGATTGTTTACCTTAAACAAAGATGTCCATAGAAAAAGTTCCTAATCCACTTATTGAATAATGTATGATATACTCTGCTTGGTAGAGTGACTTAACACCTCAAATGATATAGTCAAAATTTGCAATGCTTGAAGAGAGAAAATGAGAAAATTTAACTTGCAATGCAAATAAGTTTGGACATATTATATAAATAGATTTATAGATGATAGCTATATTTGAGACCATCAGATGGTTATGGATAACACATGATTATAAAGACTTTATTGTGTAGAATATAATAATACAATTCCATCTTTTAGGCACATAAAGCAAATAATTTCCTTACTCTGTTATACCATGACGACCATTACTACAATAAAGCATTATTTTCATGCCTCCCCCCTTTCTTATTCTTTTCTCTAATCTCAGCATAATTTTATATAGGACACTGCTGGCTTAGTTA
Source organism: Carlito syrichta (assembly GCF_000164805.1). NCBI lineage: Eukaryota > Metazoa > Chordata > Mammalia > Primates > Tarsiidae > Carlito > Carlito syrichta. The sequence goes on along the minus strand of NW_007246417.1, from coordinate 169,397 downwards.
TCATCAGAACTGAGCATAATTCCTGGATGAATGTGAGTTTTCAATTTAATAAAATTGAATTGAGATGAAAAAATAGTCATTTAAAAAATTCTAGGTACAACAGAACAAAATTCTTTTATGATCAAATATGTAAATATTAACCAAGTAGAAAAAATCATTATAAAATCAAGATTTAGAGACAATAATAGTTTAGACAAGCTTTAGAGAACTTGTAGTAGCCAAAGAAAAGCAATTTGTTTAGCAGCATTGAGTATAATTTTAATAGATAAAACAATAATGTTAACCTTGAAGATGAAAACCTGTTTATATATACACAATTCCAGTATGCATTCTAGAGAAAAATTTGTAATTAAAAGTATTCATTTGAATATCAATACGGCTGTCTTATCTTGCTGTCTAAAGGATGACCATTTCTGGGACTGCATTATGTAAAATGATAGAGGACCCAACGATCTTTAGGTGAATTATTAAATTGTGGCATATAGAGAACATTGAGAGATCAACTCCTCTTAGAATGAAACCATGGTAGGGTAATTTGTAAATGAATTTAACTAGCCATGGAGCAACATTAAAAATGTATGCACACATTTTAACTAAGAATAAACATTTCATGAGAAAAATATATAATCATCTTGTCTCTTCAATTTTGCCACTTAAGATTTTGTTATACTTAACTGGAAATATCAGTTTTCACAGCATATGACTACACATTTCCAAAACTTGACGTTAATTAGGCTGAAGACATTTCTTCATAGACAGTTTTGAACTTTTTGGTTAACCATGAAATTAAATTTCATTAATATAAAGCAGAATTCAAAATGATTTTCTGCCAGTTACAGTGGTTCATGCCTGTAATCCCAGCACTTTAGGAGGGTGAAGCGGGAGGATGACATGAGTCCAGCAGTATCAGACCAGCCTGGGCAACATAGTGAGAACTTGTCTCTACAAAAAATAAAAAAAACAAAATAGCCAGACATGCTGGTGAGTGCCTGTAGTCCCAGCTACTTGTTAGGCTGAAGTGGAAGGATCATCTGAGCCCAGCAGGTCAAGGCTGTGATGAGCCATGGATTGCACCACTGCCTTTCAGCCTGGGCAAAAGAGTGAGATCTTGACTCAAAAAAAAAAATGTTTTTTTTTTCCATAGAATTAATATATTTTAACTTTCCTTTTAAAGTTTTACCAACAGTAGTAATTGTTTGTACATCAATCTTTTAAAATGTCAATCTAACATGTAAAAACTCTGAGGTCAATAACTGTTTTAATTTTTATTTCTTCAGCAACAGTTGGTACTTAACAGATTATATATTTATATAATATAAATTATTTAATCCTTGAAAAAATTACTACACAAAATAAGAAGGTCCATTCATTTATATTTCTAAATTAGAAGAAAAACATACATACATATAATTAAATACAATTTAAGGTTTGCTTTCATTAACATCAGTCAATAAAGACAAATAAAAAACTAATTTTGACAAAAAAGGTAAAAATTAGGTTAATTTATTCATTGATTAAATAAAAAATTGTAAATACTTGTCAATTGTTCTTAAAGCCTTGATAAATAAAGTAATATTTAAAAGATTAAGTTTCTGTCCTCAAGGAGATTTTAATCTATAAAAGCACACCAGATGATTTGTAAATCTTGGAGATAAATACAACTGAAAACAAAATCAGGTGTTAGAATGTGTTCTACAAAGCAGATGGATCTGCTAGTACTTTCTTTGTATCTTAAATGTCATTTGTGATACAAATCAGGAACCCAGATGCAGGCAATATTTTATTAGAATCAAACTGATATATGTGTTTTCATGACCACAAATAGTTTGTTTACTGAATGATTTAATACCTTCTTAAACTAAGGAAGAATATGTTCAGAATGCCTGTATCTCTTTGAAGAATTATTATTTTTAAATTTTTTGCATTTTCATTTAGATGAATAATATATATCTGAAATCATTAATATAGTAAATGCTTAATAAATCTTACACAAGTTAGTAGAATTTAAAAAATATAAGCAGTGGAATCAAAAGACCTAGGTTCTCTGTATATTTATATATTTTTCTCTCTATATATTTATACTTCTCACTTTCTATTTCCAGGACTACAAAACTACTTTACCTATACAGATCTCAGTTTTCTAAACTATAAAAACCTAGAGAACAGAGGACAGACACTACATATTTGGTCTAATTCACAATTATTTTAAGGACCTGATGCCACACCTATTAAAGCATTTTTTAATAATAAGCGCTGCATAATATCTGTAAACTATTAGGAAAATTAGAATATTTGTAGAGAACTAACAGATACATGGTTCCTGTCTCCCATCCTGTACTACTAAACATCTTTTTAGCAGCAAATCTAACTACAAATTCTAGAGGTCAAGAAAAAGAATATATTTAATGTATATTTATCCTTTGTAGTGTAGTCTGTAGGATGGTAGTGGCTCAGATAATTGGTTCCAAATATTTTGGGCTCTGTTAGGTTTGACTGGTTTAAAGGAAATTTGAATTGTGATGTCAAGTTAAAAGTATCTCCTACTAACAACATGAATCGAGATGTCTCATCAAGTATTTTTTTAAGCATGCCTCTTGTAATGTTTTATTTGTCCTAAAAGCGTATCTTAGTAAACCAAATGTTATTCATACCACATTTCAAACTCTTCTATTATAGTTATAAATGAAACAGTTGCAAGTCTCCATTATAAAAATCTCTAGAAGATCAGTATTTTGTTTTATACAATGGATCCCTGATTGCAAATAAGTCAATTATTTTTTTAGTTTAACTTTTAAAATAATTATTAATGATATGAAATTGATAGCAAACAATTTTGCCTTGAAATCTCTTTTCCCAAAGTATGTGTGTTAGGTATACCTTCCACATTAACACAAGTTGCAGTTTTGTTTTGCGAAATCAAAATACGGATGACCAAATTTTCAACCTCTATAGGATTAGAATTAATAAACCCAGACAGGATAGCAATGAAAAAAATTACAACACAAAAATTACAAATATCTGCCAGGCTCGGTGGCTCAGCCTGTAATCCCGTGCCTTTGGGAGACTGAGGTGAGTGGATTGCCTGAGCCCACAGGTTCGAGACCCGCCTCGGCAGTGAGACCTCATTTCTACAATAAATCAAAAAATCAGCCGGGCGTGGTAGCGCATGACTGTAATTCCAGCTACTCGGAAGGCTGAGGCGGAAGGATCTCCGGAGCCCAGCAGGTTGAGGCTGCGGCGGCCGGGAGCAGCACTGTACTCCAGTCTGGGCGACAGAGTGAGACTCCAACGCAAAAAAAAAAAAAAATTACAAATATCAGAAGTTAAAGAGTGGACATCACTATTGACCACCTAGACATTAAAAATTTAGTATATGAATATTTACTAAACAGTTACTGATTTTTTCTAAACCAAAAATTTGATAACATATAATTTCTTAGAGCCTGAATAAAACTTTCACTACTAAAATAATTGAGTCAAAAATTAATAGTCTTCCAAACCATAGAGAATCTCTCTCAGATAGTTTTACTGGTGAATTCTACCAAATATCTGAAAAACAGAAACAAAGATACCAATTCTCTACAATTTGTTCCAAAAACTAGAAGCAGATAGAATTGTTTTTTACTTATGAAGTCAACATTACCCTGACAACAAAATTAGATAATGAATAGCATTACAAAAATGAAAAATAAAACTATATACCAATATCTCTTATGCAACACTATCTCAACAAAATATTAGTAAATCAAATCTAATCCTGCATAAAAAGAAGTATATGCCATGAACAAGTGAAGATATTTTGTGAGCATTAATTCTTTATAATTTGGTCATGAGGGTTCTTTCATGAGAATGTCTATAAATTCTTATTTTGAACCTGGAAATAAGTTAGGTTCAGGTGTACCAGTCAGGTGAGACAACACAACAAATCACATTAAATACGGAAGCTTTTTTATTATTTATGGATCCCAGAAAAAAGAGGGCAGCATACCTTGTATAGCCAGTAGGAAGGAGGAGAATTATCTGTGGCAGGCACACTCAACCTGTGGGAGGGGAACAAGAGAGAGAGAGAGAGAGAGAGAGAGAGAGAGAGAGAGAGAGAGAGAGAGAGAGACATTATGGGATCAGGGGTCCAAAGCCTTTATTGGGGTCCAAAGCCTTTATTGGGGTCCAGAGCATTTCCCAAACAGGTTTTCCTTAGGGATGTCTAACTGGTGGACTTCAAGCAAGCAGGCATGGGTTCTGTGAGGTTAAACTGTGAGAGGTTGTCACTGAGGCGTATGTATGCAGTCCCTGCAGGTTATGAAAAACTAGAGGAAACAAGTCAAGTAGGTTGTATCTAGCTGTCCCATAGGGAGATGGTCACCAGAAGACAGCTGTAAGGTAGATACCTGGATGGACCACTCTGAGAAGATAGTTGGAAGTGTAGGACCAGAAACTGAGCCCTGCTTCTGGTATGAGAAGGTTAGAGCTATATTCAAAATGTATGCATAGGCAATATATTATAGAAATTCACTACAGGGGTGTATTTCAAGTATACAAGGCTATCTCAGTGCTCAAAAATAAAGTAATGTAATTCATCATATCAACTGTCTAAACAAAAATATTTCTGATAATAGATGGAGAAAAGGTATTTCACAAAATGCAATAACCATTCATGATAAAAGAAACTTCTCATCAAACTAGGAAAACAATGAAACCTCTTTAACTTGATAAAAAACAAATTTAAAAAAATGATCCTGTAGCTAATGTCATGTCTAATGGTGATGAGAAAATAGATGATTTCTCCCTAATGTCAAGAATAAAGGCAAGGATTTAACCTTTCACCACTTCTATTGAGCATTGTACTGGAAGTTCTCATTAATGTGGCAAGACAATATAATTATTTAAGTGGTATGTACATTGGCAGGAAAGAAAAGATAACATGGCTAATAAAACATGAGAAACTGCTCAACATCATATGTCATCAAGGAATTAAAATTAACACAGGATACCTCTTCACACCTAGAATGACTAAAATCTAATACACTAGCAACATCAACCACTTCCACCTGGAAGACAGTTTGGCAGCTTACTACAAAGCTAAACACAGTCCTACCAAACCATGAATCAATCACACTTCTTGTTATTTACTCAAATGAGTTTCAGACTTGTCTACATAAAAACTTGCTCATGAATATTAAACAGCTTTATTTTAATTGTCAAAAATTGGATGTAATTAAGAAGTCCTTCAATTGTTAAATTGATAAAATGTGGCACATCTATACAATGCAATATTATTTAGCAATTATAAGAAATGAACTATCAAGTCATAAAAACAGATGGAAGAATCATAAATGAATATTGCTAAGTGAATTAGGCATGCCTGGTAGGACTACCTAATATATGACTCCATCTATAAGACATTCTGGAATATTAAAAAAAAAAAAAACTAAGGAGACAGTAAAAATATCAGTGATTGCCAAAAATTGGGTGGATGTGGTGTGGGCAGAGGGTGAGAGACAAAGAGGTGAAGCACCGGAAATTTTACACACTCAAAGAGTGAAGCCTAATATAAACTATACACTTCAATTAACAACAATGTATTACGATTTATTCATCAGCATTTAGCAATTTAAAAACTTTCATTAATATATTACATCACATCGTTTTTTTCTTCTCCCTATTCCCTTCATCATCATTGGATTTAAATTTATCCCACTTAAGATAGATGGAGAGGGACTTCTAAAGCCTTTGAAGTAAGATAGCTTTAGAAGTTGGGATAAATCCAAGCTGGGATAAATTACCATCCTTGAACCAATGATTTTGGATCAACAAGTATTTTACAGCCATATTGTCAAACTCCTAATTTTGATTTTTATTCTATTCTTTATTAACTACCTGAACAGCTTGATTCAACTAAACCATTTCCCTCTCCCTCCCCCTTTTTCTTATCATTCTTATTTCTCTGTTGGGCCATCCTTTCTTCTTTGAAATGGCTCAAACCTTTTTTTCACCATTGGATGAAATGCATGGCAGACGTGATAGCATGTAAGTCATTTCCTACATTGTCTATCACTTGATGAGTATAATTGAATTAAGGGGAGCAAGCAAAGGAACTTTCCATATCACAAGATGTTTATTTGCTTAATTCAGAGCCATTTATTATTTCAGTTGACTTGTTGCTTGTCATCATAAAACCAATTCATTTGCTTGTATGTACAACATTTTAAGGGGTTTAGGGGATATCCCATTGTTTTTTAAAAGTGAGAAAGTCAAGCAGAAATCTTATTAGTACAAACTTGCTCTATTTAGACTCTATTAAAGCCTTCATTTATTCCAAATGGATCAATTCAATTACATTTAAATTCTAGAAAATTTTTTGGATAATGAACACTGCTGGAATGCAACTTGAATAGTCTATTTTGGTTAATTATGTCTGTCATGAAATTTTCAGTCTTCTGCTCATTAACTAAAGAATCTAAGATAGCAAAGACTCATCAGGTAGCAGCTAGTATTTTCATGCAAAATGTCAAATGCTTTTGAACTGTATTCTATTCATACTTTTTTGGGTCACTTCTCTATTATATTCTGTGCCTAGGAGTATAGCTTGTAAATAATAAGCATACATAGTAAGAATCATAACTGAACACTGTATTTTCCAAATGCCAAACAGTCACAATAAGACCTTTATCAAATTGTCTGTTTTGCCTAGTTTGATAAACTCTTTCTCTTCTGATTTTAACAATTTTACTTAAACTAAAAGTCGGTTGAATAACAAACACACGATAGTACTGCTCACTAGTTTTTGTCTCCATCTGCCTTATCTTATGAATATATTTTGTCAATAGTCAAACTTCTTCCCATAAATAAACAAACAAGTAAACAAATTTGTACCTGTTATTCTACCACAGAGATTTTGCTACTTCATACTGAAAGTGAGTTAGCAACTAATCTGGTATCAAAATCTCCTCTTACATCTTTCCATCTTTCTTTCTTCTTTGCTTTGTCACAAATCGCCCTTGCCATATTAAGTTTCTGATCTGAAAGTCAATTCCTTTTTTAATACCAATCTGTAATAACTATAAATAATCTGGTAGTAGATAGGGTTCTGATTGATAATCAAACTCATAAGGCACAATAGGCATAACAAAACAACATGTGTATTGGTTTATTTTATTTTATTTATTTTTATTTTTTTGTTTTTTGAGTTGGAGTCTCACTCTGTCGCCCAGACTGGAGTGCAGTGGCTGCTCCCGGCCACCGCAGCCTCGACCTGCTGGGCACCAGCGATCCTTCCGCCTCAGCCTTCCGAGTAGTCGGAATTATAGGCATGCACTACCATGCCCGGCTGATTTTTTGATTTATTGCAGAGATGAGGTCTCGCTGCCCAGGCGGGTCTCGAACCCGTGGGCTCAGGCAATCCTCTCACCTCAGCCTCCCAAAGGCGCGGGATTACAGGCTGAGCCACTGAGCCCGGCTGTGTATTGGTTTTAATAAAAGACCAAGTACAGAGAACACACAAATATGGTCACAACAAAGAACTTCCTCTTGACTCCCAGAAATGGCTTTCAAATGTTTTAGGACCTTCACAGTAATTAAAATAATAACTGAGAATTGACACTGAATTGAATAATGTGGAAGTGATTTGTTACATTGAAAAAAGAGTTATATCTTTCCTTTGGTTACAACAGTTTGCTTGACATAAGTAACTCCATTATGTTAAAATCCCCCATCTTAGCTGATTACCTGATTTAGGAATAACCTTCCAGTGTGTGCATGTGATTGTTGTAAGGTTCCCATGACCACAGACCCACATCCTTTTCCCCTTGAGCTGTTCCGTGTAATTGTATGCTTTGTTAATTGAAATCAGATGTTGCACCAAGAAATTGTTTCTTGCAAAATTCCCCAAGCCACATCTCCATATTTTGTTCCTATATTTTTGTTCCCTTTGTTTTTAGTTCCTTGTTCCCTCACTCCTCTGTTAAGTAGCCCACTTGCGCTTTTGGCTTTATAAGCTTGTTGCTAGTTTTGTTCAGGATTGAGACCATTTGGAGACATGAGTCCCCTCTCAACTGCCGGCTAATTAAAAGACTCAAAAATTTGACTTTCAGTGTGTGGCAACTCCTTTCTTGCACTTAAGTTATAACATTTGGAGGCCCCAGTGAGATATTCACCACTAGCTCGGGAAGCAGCCTCACTCCAGCTCTCCCTGGCATGGCAGAGATGTTATAGGGGTGGTGCTCCCTGAGTTGCTCAGGGCCCCATAACCTCTCATCTAGCTTGGAGGGAGATGGAATGATTGCTGAATTCCTCTCGCTTAAAAAAGAACCAGAGTTCATCTGCACTCTCCCAGGTGGTAAGAATCTGTTTTGTTCTGTTTGTGGCCACAATTCTGTTTAAGGGAGTTACGGCCTGACAAGGCCTATTCGTTAGGTCAAGATATTGGCTTAATAAAGTCCTCTGGTTTTCTGCCCTGAGATTACTTCAGGAATCTGTAACTGACTTAGTCCGGACATGCCCTGATATGTCATTATGTTTTAATTGCTTGTTTGTTATGGATTCACAGAATTCATGACCTGTCAGTCCTCTGCCTGATGAGGCTGCTTCTTAGACATTGGTTGTTAAGCCACAGACCTTGACTGAACAGAGTCTTGGTATAGTATGTAGTTTCTGTTTGGGTACCTGCTTTAACTTCTAACTGCCTATGGTATTCCTATATTCCTGTCATCCTTGCCCTCTTTCCCTGCTTTGCACTCTTGCTGTGCTCTTTGCCACAGGGCTTGCTTCTGTTGCGCTTTTGGACTGGTCAGCAGACCAGAAACTTCTATTAGCCTTTGCTTATCTTTTCATGGTTGGAGGTGTCTCCAGTAATTTACTGGTTTTGACAATATGGGGACACAGGCTTCTAAGCCCTCCAGTCCCCTGGACTGTATAACAAGGAATTTCTCTGTTGGGTTCATATAGGACTATGGTGTCCGTCTCTCCAAAGACAGACTCTGGACCCTCTGTGAAAATGATTAGCCTGTGTTTAATGATGAATAGCCCTCCACAGGGTCTCTGGATGTTCATGTTTCTTAGTCTCTCTGGAAGGTCATTACAGGGACCCCTGGTCATCCTGATCAGTTTCCCTATATCAACCAATGGTTAGATTTAGTCCAACTCTCCCCCCCATGTTTCAAAATAAAAACTCAGGTTCCTTCCTGTAAACCATATTATATGGAGGCAGAGCTTCTAACTTAAAAATAATAGAGTGCTATATTCAAAGGCCCCTGGCTAACTCTTCAAGGAAAACTTGTTTTACCTGTTTCTCAAGAGAATAAAATCTTGCCAAAATCCTCATTCTCAAAGAAATCATAGACTTTAACCTCCCTGGTAAATTCAATCATGCGCATTCATCTTCCCACCTGGAATAATTGCCAGCAGCTCCTCTTTAACCATATTTACTTCTAAAAATTCAGAGCACATTAGAACTGAGACTAAAAAGTGTCCTGGCCTCAGTGGTTGGTACAGAGGAGAAAAGCCAGGAAATGTTAAAGGAGGTTTTTCCCTCCTCTCACCTGGATTGGAGCCCTAACTCTTCAGCAAGGTCTAAAACATTAAAAACTTATTACCGGATTCCATTAGCTGGTTTAAAGGGAGCAACCTGAAAACCTATTAATCTTTCCAAAACAACCGAGATTATTCAGGGTCCTGAGGAGTCACCAGGGGCATTTTTTGAATGTCTTCATGAGGCATTCTGCACCTAATCCCCATTTGACCCCTCCACCTAAGAATGCTCGGGCTATTAAATTGGCTTTTGTGGCTCAAGTGGCCCCTGACATCCAGAAAAAGTTATAGAAACTTGAGGGTTTTGCAGGAATGAACATTTCTCAGCTGCTCGAACTAGCTCAGAAAAGTTTTTAATAACTGAGATGCTGAGAAAAAGGAAGACAAGAAAATTAACAGAGCATCAAAACAGCAGACAAAAGTATCAGTTGCTGCCATCCAGGCCACCCAACCTGGCTTGAGGCCAGCGTGTAAAACAAAGGGAGAAACTAAAAAGGAAATAAAAGAAAACTTAAGACATTCAGCTTCATTCAATGTGAGCATTGTAAAGAGCTGGGTCACTGGGTAAAAAAATTGCCCTCACTGCCCCAAAACAAAGGACCCCAAATCAATTCTGGTCCTGCTCTCTACTGGTGAAACTGAAAGTAACTCAGACTGAGGAGGACAGCGCTCTTTTTCCTTAGGCCCCCGAGAGAATAACCACTGCTATCATGGGCCACCCAGTCCAACTTTTAGTAGACACAGGGACAGAATTGTCAGTCCTAAAGTCACCATTAGGACCCATATCCAAGAGGCAAATTTCTGTTCAAGTGACAACAGGGGCAATAACAAAATGCAAATTCACCTCCAATCGGGCAGTTAATCTAGGTCAGAAACAGGTCACCCACTTGTTTCTAATAGCTCCTGACTGCCCATACTCTCTCATGGGCCAAGATTTGCTCCAGAAACTAAGAACAACTATTATGTTCTCGACTGATGAAACTAAAATGTATGTTCCTACTGACACTGTTATCATATGCTGGTCACTGTTCCACTTTCTGAAAAATACTTCTTAGCTTCTTCTGATTCTCCCATTAAAAAATATCTCATCAGATTTTCTTTTACAGTTACAGCAGGAAATTCCTTCAGTCTGGGTGGAGACCAACTCACGGGAATTGGCAAAGCATCACCCTCTGGTTGTGATCTGGACTCAGGGGACATCAGACAACTAACTTGAATTCGGTTACCATAGAGTCTCAAGAACTCCCCAACCCTTATCAGGGAAGACTTGCAACAGGATTTCAGGGTTCTGTTCCTTACACCCTGAATGTACTTTACTCCAGTATGTAAATTATCTCTTGCTTGCAGCTGTAGACTTGGATACTTGTTTAAAAGGTATTAAGGCTCTGTTACAGTTTCTCCAAGACTTAGGCTACCATGTGTCAGCAAAAAAGGCACAGCTCTGCTCAACTGAAGTTTCTTACCTGGGTTACAGGCTAACAAAGGGTAAGTGAGCCCTGACCTCAGCCCAGAAAGAAACCATTCTTCAAATTCCTACGCCAACCACAAAGAAACAGGTATAGGAATTCATGGGGGTGGTAGGGATTGCCAGTTATGAGTCTCTGACTTTGCTGAAATTGTCAAACCTCTATATACTGCCATGGCAGGGGACCAGCCCCTGTGATGGACTGCTACTGAGGAGCAAGCATTCCACCAATTAATGACAGCACTTACTCAAGCCCCAGCTTCAGCCCTTCCAGATGTTACCAAGCCTTTGCACTTGTTATTCATGAACAACAAGAAATTTCAAAAGGAGTCCTCATTCAGACATTAGAACCCTGGAGGACACTGGTGGCTTACTTATCAAAAAGACTGGACCCAGTGACTTCTGGCTTGCCCTCTTGTCTCCAGGCCATTGCTGCCATGGTCATACTAGTTAAGGAAACAGATAAATTGACTTCCAGCCAAAATCTGGCTTTAACTGTTCTGCCATGCTGTTGAAATTCTGCTCTGGGGAGCATCCAGCTATTGAATGTCAAACTCACGCATCACCCAGTATCAAAGCCTCCTACTTGACCAACCTAGACTAACTTTCTCTCTTACTCAATGCCTCAATGTGGCCACCCTGTTGCCCCAACGATAATCCAGAAATGCCAATTCATGACTGCGAAGACGTGCTGGACATCTCTCAGGCTAGCTGACCTAATCTTCAGGGCACTCCTTTAAGACAGGCTGATGCTGACCTATTCACAGATGGTAGCAGCCTGGTAATAGAGGAAGTCTGCTAGGCTGGTACAGCCGTAACCACAGCTTATGACATAATCTGGTCACAGGCATTGCCCCAAGCTACCTCAGCTCAAAAAGCTGACTTAATTGCTTTAACTCGGGCCCTGCACTGGGGAATAGAAAAGTGGGTAAACATCTTCTCCCTGACAGTCGATATGCCTTTCCTACACTTCATGTCGTGCTATAATCTACAAGAAACAAGGACTTATTACTGCAATAAAAAAAAAATCTTAACTCTTTTAAAGGCTATATGTCTTCCCAAAGAGGTAGCTGTCGTTCACTACAGAGGACATTAAAAATCAGACACTCTAAAAGCAACCGAGAATTATCTGGCAGACCAGGCAGCTCGAGAGTCAGCAGAACTCCCAGTTGAGCCTCTGACTATCTTGCTAACTAAAACTTTTCCAGCTCCTTCTCTCCCAAAACAGCCTACCTATACCCAAGAGGAAGAGGAACAAGTGGACCTCGTGGGCTCTTATAAAAACTCCACTAAATGGTGAATCAAAGACTCTAAATTTATTTTACCTGAAGCCCTAGGACACATCTTGGTAAAATAATTCCATTCTACTACTCATTTGGGAGGTGCCAAAATGACTGAGCTGTTAAACATTTTTTTTATCATATTAATGACTTAAAAATATAACTGCAACAGCAGCCTCCATGTGCTCTGCCTATGCTCAAGTCAATGCAAAGCAAGGGCCCAGACCTCTGGACGGCATCAGGGCCCAAGGATTAAGTCCTGGAAAAAAATTAAAAATAAATTTCACTGAAATAAAACCTCCCCATACAGGATATAATGATCTACTAGTGTTTATAAATACTTTTTCTGGATGAGTAAAAGCTTTTGCCACAAAGAATAAAACTGCCCTTACGGTTACAAGGTTTCTACTAAATAAAATTATTCCTAGGTTTGGACTGCCTCTCTTCATTGGCTATGATAATTGTCCTGCCTTTACCTCTTCCATAGCCTGACTGGTCAGCAAGGCACAGGGTATAACTTAAAAATTACATTGTGCCTCTCGGCCACAAAGCTCTGAACAGGTAGAATGCATGAACTGGTCTTTAAAAACTACTTTGACCAAATTAATAATAGAGATCAGTGAAAAGTAGGTAAACCTTTTGCCTCTAGCTCATCTCCGGACCTGATGCACTCCCTATAAGGTTGGTTTTACCCTATATAAAATCATGTTTAGAAAACCCCTTCCTCTGTTACCCTGGTTACAGGACCCTATTCTTGAAATATGGGACCCTATTCTTGATTCTTGAATCAATCTCTGTTAAAGTATCTCCAGTCCCTCCAGTAGGTCCAAGCTTTTGTCCACTCCAGCATCCATGCTGCTTTGCCTACTCCATCTTCCACACCTTGTCATCCAATACAGTCTGAAGACTTGGTTTTCATCAAGAAGTTCCACAAAGGATTAACTCCTGCCTGGAAGGGACTCTTTTATTCAAATCCTCCTGGTCTTCTGGCTACCAGTTGGAAATGTGCTGCCCCCCTACTAGTGCCTGCCTTAATCAGGTTCAGTGTAGCTGGAACAGCTGCCCTCAACACCACTGCCCTGATAATACAAAGAATTAGGGCTAACTGGCTTTGCTAACATTGCACAAGACATTAATTTGGACTTAAATTACATGCAATATGTATTTTGTTCTCCATAACCAGGTGAACTCCCTAGCAAAATTGTAAAGGCCTAGGCTTGCTTTTTCTATCCCAAGAGGGACTTTGTGCTGCTTTTGGAGAAACTTGTTTCTTTGCATAGGACCTTGTATATTAAACTGGATAATTAGCTTTTTAAAACAACAAATCAATTCTGTAAAACTTATGCATGTAAAAACTTATTATAATTCCATACCCATAACTGATGAGTCAATGAATTAACTCATGTACAACTAAACGGGGAATGAAATATCTCTCCTTTGGTTACAATAGCTTTTTTGACATAAGTAACTCAATTTTGTTAAAATTCTCCATCTTATCTCCTTGTCTGACTTAGGAATAAACCTCCAGTGTGTGCATGTGGTTGTTGTAATGTTCCCATGACCACAGACCCACATCCTTGTTCCCCCGAGCTGTTCTGTGTAATCATATGCTTTGTTAACTGAAATCAGATGTTGCACCAAGAAATTGTTCCTTGCAAAATTCCCAATGCTGAAATAGCTAATGAAATACATAAAATAATTGTGATAACTTGCTTGATATAAGTAACTCCATTTTGTTGAAATCCTCCATCTTAGCTGCCTGCCTAACCTAAAAATGACCCCCCAATGTATGCACATGATTATTGTAACATTCCCATGACTGTAGACCCACAGCTTTGTTTCCCTGAGCTGTTCATGCTGACTGATCATGCTGACCATTTGCAATACTCCCTAGCTACGAGTACCATGTAATTGTATGCTTTGTTAACTGAAATCAGATGTTGCATCAATAAATTGTTAAGAAATTATTACTTACAAAATTCCCCTGTCACATCCCTATAGTTTGCTTTTATAGTTTGTTCCTTTTGTTTTTAGTTCCTTGCTCCCTCACCCCCTTGCTATGTAGCCAACCTGCAGATTTTACCTATATAAGCTTCATGTTTATTATATTTTGTGTCAAGAGCTTCATGGAGAGATCCTACTCTTGACCATGCACTAATAGCGGACTCTTACTATTAATTTGGACTTGGCATGCTGGCATGTCTCCTTCTCACAATCCAGTCATAACATTTGGAGGTCCCAGTGAGATTTTCTGCCAGCACGAGCAGCTGACTCACTCTGACCCTCTCTGACCGGGAAGAGAGGTGTAAGGGAGGTACCTCCTGAGAGTCTCAGGCCCCTTAACTTCTCATCTGGCTCTGAGGGGGTGCACTGACTGCTGGCAGCTACTGCCTAAAAAACAAAACAAAATAAAACAAAAAATCACCTGAGTCTGTCTACAATCTCCTAGGAGATAAGAATTACTTTTGGTTTTCTGTTTAATTGTTTGTGACATGGTTTCTGTTTTTGTTTCTGGTTGAGGGAGTTACAGTCTGATGAGGTCACCCTTTGGACACTATTCACTGAGCCAAGATGTTGGCTGAATAGAGTCCCCTTGTTTTCTACCCTGAGGTGTTACAGGCATCTGTAACTTTTCTGTTTTGGTCTGGGCATTTTGACTTTCTGATTTTGTGTTGTTTGCTCATTGTGCATCATGGGTTCCCAGAATTTGAAATCTGTTAGTCTTCTTGACTGTATGTTAAAGAATTTCTCTGTTGCATTTGCTGAGGACTACTCTCAAAAGGCAGACTCCAAACTCTCTGTAAGATAGACTGACCTACCTTTGATGTTGGGTGGTCTTCTACAGGGTCTCTGGATGTTAAGGTTACTGAATCTGGAAGGTCATTACAGGGAGTCCTGATCATCTGAATCAGTTCCCCTATATTGACCAATGGCTAAGTTTAGTGCAAAACCCACCACCTTGGCTGAAGGCATGTTCTCTTGAAACCACCATTTGAGTCCTGATCTCCACATCTCTTAACTGGCCAGAACATGTCAATCCTCTTGTAATGGATCCTCCTCCACCTAAGCCACCTGTTCATGATTTAAAAATTCTGTAGTGCCCATCATCTGTAGGCTCTGCTTCTTATGGATTGTATCCTGTTTTGCCTCTGAAGATCCTCTTGAGGATCTGGTTAGCTCTAACCCTCCACCTTACAATCCTTTACCTTCTTCATATGCTGTTACTTCCACCACCTCTCCTTGCTCACAGCTGTCGACAACCCCAAATGCAGCTGCAACTGCAGCTGTCTCTAGTTCCATCCCTTCTCTGCCCTCTCTGCCTTTGGTCACCCATCTCCAGTCTTGGACCGATGTAGCACCTCTCCTTCCCCTCTGGGAAGTTCCCCCTCTACAGAGGCAGATTGGACCAAGCAGTTGTCTATGGTGTATACCCCTTACTCCTCGTCTGATTTGTATAACTGGAAATATCAGAATCCAACGTTCTCAGATAAGCCACAGACTTTGATTTCCTCAATGAAATCAGTTATGCACACACATTGCCCCACTTGGGACAATTGTCAGCAATTCCTTGTAACTTTGTTTACTGCATAAGAGAGGGAGTGTATTAGGGCTGGAGCTAGGAAGTCTATTCTAGATTCCACTGTAGGCACCTAAGAGGAGATTCAAGAAATGTTGAAAGAGGGTTCCCCCTCTCACCCTGACTGGGACCCCAACACCTTGGTGTGGTCCAAGGCACTAGATACCTATCATGGGATTCTATTAGCAGGTTTGAAGGGGGCAGCCCAAAAACCTATCAATCTTTCTAACACTACTGAGGTTCTCTAGGGACCCAAGGAATCTCCAGGAGTGTTACTTAAGCATATCCAAGAGGCATTTCAGACTTACGCCCCTATTGATCCCTCGGCTCCCGAGAATGCTTGAGCTATTAATTTGGCATTTGTGGCTCAGGCAGCTCTGGACATCCAAAAAAAAATTGCAAAAGCTGAAAGGCTTTGCAGGAATGAATATTTATCAGCTGCCTGAGGTATTTCAAAAAGTTTTTAGCTATTGAGATGCTAAGAAACAAAAGCAGGCATTACAGGCAGGTGACAGAGCTGCAAAAAGACAAGCCAAAATCCTGGCAACAACTTTCCAGGCCCCAAGAGCTGATTCCAAGCCTCCTCATCAAAAGTTTGATAACCAGAAAAGCCAAAAGAGTCAGAAACCTGAATGCATTTGGTTGGTAAAGAACCAGTGTGCTTATTGCAAGGAACCAGGGCCCTGGGTCAAAGACTGTCCCCACCACCCACAACAAGAGGACCCTAAGCCAGTTCTGGCCCTGTTTTCTGCTGGAGAGGTTGGAAATGATTCAGACTGAAGGGGCTAGAGCTCTTTTTTCTTAGACTCCCAAGAGTTCATGGTAATTGCTGCTATCACAGGTCATCCAGTTCAACTCTTAGTGGACATTGCGGCAGAGCATTGAGTCCTAAAGTAACCATTGGAACCTATGTCTAAAAAGCAAATTTTGGTACAAGGAGCAACAGGAGCAGTTGCTAATTGCCAGTTCACTCCCAGTTGAACTGTTGATTTGGGACAAAAGCAAATCACCCATTCATTTCTAATAGCTCCAGACTGCCTGTTTCCTCTAATGGGTTGAGAATTACTTTGAAAGTTAAGAGCCACTATTGTGTTTTCACCTGACAAAACTGAAATGTTTATTACTACTGCCTATCAGATGCTCCTGACTGTTCCACTCTCTGAACAATATATTTTAACTTCTTCTAAGTTCCCTACTGAAAATACTCCATCAAGTTTGTTTCTACAGTTACAGCAGGAGTTTCCTTCAGTCTAGGCAGAAACCAACCCCTAGGATTGGTGAAACATCCCCCATCAGTGGAGGTAAGTCTATTGCATTGGCTACTGCTATTCATGTTCATCAATACCTTATGAGTTTGCAGGCCTAGAGAGAAATTACTCCCCACACCAAAAGACTTTTTAGCAGCTAATATTTAACACCATATAAGCTGGCATGGAACACTCCCTTCCTGCCAGTTCAATAACCAGGAACTTCTGATTATTGACCAATTCAGGATTTAAGGGAGATCAGTAAGTGGGTTGAAACTATCTATCTACCTCTTACTAATCCATACACTTTGCTCAGTTTGCTTCCTTCTCAACATCAGGTATATACTGTACTGGATTTAAAGGATGCCTTCTTTTCTATCCCCTTGTCCCCTGTCAGTCAAGCCATCTTTGCTTTTAAATAGGACAGATCCAGATTCAGAAGACACCAGTCAGCTGATTTGGACCTGGTTACCACAAGGTTTCAATAACTCCCCAACTCTTTTCAGGGAGGTCTTGCAGCAAGATTTGTCAGGATTCCATGCCCTACACCCTGAATGTACTTTACTCCAGTATGCAGATGATCTCTTACTTGCAGCTGCAGATCTGGACACTTATTTACAAGGTACTAAGGCTCTGTTACAGCTCCTCCAAGACTTGGGCTATCCTGTGTCAGTGAAAAAGGTATAGCTCTGCTCAACTGAAGTCTCCTACCTGGGATACTGACTAAAAAAGGGTAAGTGAGCTCTAACTTCAGCCTGAAAAGAATCCATTCTTCAGAGTCCCATACCAACTACAAAGAAACAGGTACAGAAATTCCTGGGGGCAGCAGGGTATTGTCAGCTGTGGATACTAGGATTTGCTGAAATTTTCAAGCCCCTGTTTATAGCCATGGCAGGAGATCAGCCCCTAACCTAGTCTGCTACTAAGGAACAGGCATTCCAGTAGTTAAGAAGGACTTTGACCCAGCCCTGGCTCTAGCTCTCCCAAATGTTACCAAACCTTTCCACTTCTTTATTCACAAACAACAAGGAATTGCAAAGTGGGTCCTTACTCAGACCTTAGCACCCTGGAGAAGACCGGTAGCTTACTTTTCTAAAGACTAGACCCAGTAGCCTCCAGCTGGTCCTCTTGTCTGTGGGCCATTGTGGTCATGGCCATGCTAGTTAAGGAAGCAGATAAATTAACTTTTGGCCAAAACCTGGCTTTGACTGTTCCCCATAGTGTTCAAATGTTGCTCCAAGGAGCCTCTGGCCGCTGGATGTCAAACGCTCAAATCACCTAATATCAGAGTCTTTTGCTTGACCAACTAAGACTAACTTTCTCTCCTACAAATGCCTCAATCTGGCACACAGTTGCCTGATGACAATCCAGAAACACCAATGCATGACTGTGATAATGTATTGGACTTCTCTCAGGCCAGCCACCTGATCTTCAGGACACTCCTTTAAGTCAGGCTGATGCTGATGTATTCACAGATAGTAGCAGCCTGGTAATAGAGGGAGTCTACAAGACTGGTGCAGCCATAACCATGGCTTGTGTTGTAATCTGGTCACAGGTGTTGCCTCAACTGACCTCAGCTCAAAAGGCCGAGTTAATTGCCTTTTGAGACCCTGCACTGGGGAACAGGAAAACGAGTAAACATCTTCACCAACAGCTGGTATGCTTTTGCCACACTTCATCTGCATACCATGATCTATAAGGAATGAGGTCTTCTTACTGCAGCAGGTAAGACTATAAAAAATAAGGAAGAAATCTTAGCTCTCCTAGAGGCTATATCTCTCCCTAAAAGGGTAGCCATCATTCATTGCAGGGGACACCAGAAGTCTGACATTCCACAAACAACGGGGAACTGCCTGGCAGATCAGGCATCTCAAAAGGCAGCAGAACTCCCAATTGAACCACCGAGTATCTTGCTAACTAAAACTTTTCCAACTCCTTTTCTCCCAAAACAGCCTACCTATACCCAAGAAGAAGAGGAACAGGTAGATCTTGCAGGAGTTCATAAAAACTCCACGGGATGGTGGGTAAAAGACTCTAAAATTATCTTACCTGAAGCCCTTGGACACACCTTGGTAAAACAACTACATTCTACTACTCACCTAGAAGGTACTAAATTGACTGAGAAGCTAAACCAACTTTATCATATCAATGACTTGAAAAGCATTGGTAGCTGCCATGTGCCCTTTCTGTGCCCAAGTCAATACAAAACAAGGACCCAAACTTCACATGGTATCTGGGCCCAAAGATTAAACCCTGAAGAAAAATGGGAAATAGACTTTACTGAAATAAAACCTCCTCAAGCAGGATATGGCTATCTACTGGTATTTACTAACACTTTTTCTGGATGGGTAGAGCCCTTTGCCACCAAAAATGAAACCACATTTGTTGTTACAAGGTTTGTATTAAATGAAGTTATTTCTAGGTTTGGGGTCCCCCTCCTATTGGCTCTGGTAATGGTTCTGCCTTTACCTTATCCATAGTACAGCTGGTTAGTAAAGCACTAAACATTAGTTGGAAACTACATTGTCCCTACCAACCACAAAGTTCTGGACAGGTAAATGCATGAGCTGAACTCTAACATCTACTTTAACCAAATTAATAGTAGAGACTGGTGAAAAATGGGTAAACTTTTTCCTTTAGCTCTTCTCCAAACCCAGTACACCTCATATAAGGCTGGGTTTACCCAATATGAAATTATGTTTGGAAGACCCCCTCCTCTGTAACCCTGGTTGTGAGATCCCATTCTAGAAGAAATAACTAATCAATCTCTGTTAAAGTATCTCCAGTCTCTTCAACAGGCTGCTGTCCACTCCGGTGTTCATGCTGTTTTGGCTAGCTAAGATGTTGCCAGTTTTGAAAGACGTTAGAGAGACAGTATATATGGCATATTTATCCTGGGCAGCAGTTAGATTTATTGTAAGTATAATAAAGCAATAATGCACCCTGTGCATAAGATATAAAAATAGCATTAACAGAGTCTTTTTACAACATATCCATCTTCCACGCTTTGTCATCCATTCCAGCCCAGAGACTTGGCTTTCATCAAAAAGTTCCAGAAAGAGGCACTAACTCATGCCTGGAAAGGACCTCTTATCATCATCATCACCACCCCAACAGCACTCAAGGTCGATGGAGTACTGACCTGGATTCATGAAACACAAGTCAAGAGAGCCAAGAAATGGACACTCATTCCATCAACTGTGCTAAGGCGACCAGGGACCCTAAATATCCACTCCCTCATCCAACAAAGAAGAATAACCACCATTCATCCAACTGGACTGCAACTGAAAACTCCAAAATCCCTCTTAAGATCACATTTCTATGTACATCTGAATCATGAGATTCCAATAGACTGGCTACTAATTTCTTTAAATGCATTGTACTCAATTTTTGACTCTGGTTTTTGTTATCCCACTTGCTCTAGCCTTTGGTATAGTTCTCTTGACTGTAGCCCCTGCAGATTGGATATGTTGCAAAAAGCTCTGTTAATGCTGTTTTATATCTTATGCACAGGGTACATTATTGCCTTATTATACTTACAATAAGTCTAACTGCTGCCCAGGATAAATATGCTATATATACTTTCTCCCTAACCTCTTTCAAAACTGGCAACATCTCAGCTAGCCAAAACTGGACATATCCAGGACCTTCAATAATATTTAAGGTCCAATTGTACTACTTAGCTGCAATAGGAGGGGGAATCAGTGATAGTTCCACAAAAGTACCCTGGGAAGCATCATTTTTCCAACCAGGGAGTCACCACATTTACCAAAAAAACAGAACCTTAGATTAAACTTCAGAGATGTAAACTTCTATCTATGTCCTGGAAAACCCACCAAACTAGCCTGTAATCAAGCAGAAGATTTCTTCTGTACTGACTGAAGATGTGTCACCATTGCTACTTACAGTGGAGGACCCAATGATACCTTCGAAATTACTCTTTGGTGGACTCCAGGCCCATCTCCCCCCAAGGCTCTGGTATTTATATGAATCAATAGTTCCCATCATTGGACTTGGAGTGCAGGAAAAACCTGGGGCATATGACTCTATTTAACACGTTTGACCATGGTGCCCTGTTTACCATTCAAAGGCAAATACTTGGCTATAAACCTAAGCCAATAGGGCCACTAGCTTGCCTGGAAGACCCCATGTTCGGTTTTCATCCACCTCCACCTCCTGCTAGCCAAATTGCCACCCCATGTCCACCTCAGCCACTTCCAAAGCCAGTTCTGGAAATTCATCCAGGATCACAGCCTTTAAGTTGTTTAAAAAGGCTTGTCTAGGGGCTAGTCCTCCAACCCAACATCCCCCAAGTCTTTTTCCCATGCCAACTCATATGCACTATTTGCTCAATGCTTCTTGGCCACAGTTAGCCTCAGATTGTTGGCTCTGCTTAAAGTCAAAACCTCCTTACTCTGTAGGTTTAGGAGTAAATACTTCTATTATCAGCAACACTGAAAAAACTACATGTCCCTCCAAAACAGTTCATGTCACTATAGGAGATGTAACTGGAAATGCCTCGTCTTATAACTTCAAATTTTAATTTGCTAGCTTCCCAATTTTCTAATGTTTGCGTCTCATCTCTCACTGTAACTATAACTGGATCTATGGCCTATGTGGCTCCTGCTAATACCTGGTTTGCTTGTCCTGCAGGTCTTAAAACCTGTATTACTACTGAAATGTTAAATAATAAGCCTACCTTATGTGTCACTGTTCATGTACTCCCCTAGGTATATGTTTATAGCGTTCCTGAAGCAACCTTATTATTCAATCCTCTTGGCCTTCTGGCAACTTGCCAAAAGTGTGTTGCCCCCACCAGTCCCTGCCTTAATTGGGCTAAGTGTAGCTGGAATGGCTGCACTCAGCACTGCAGCCTTAGTCTGCGGAGAACTAGGACTATCAAACTTTGTACAAGACATTAATTCTGACTTAAATTACATGCAGTCTGTTATAAACCAAGTCCATGACCAGGTGGACTCCCTAGCAGAAGTTGTTCTCCAAAATCGTAGAGGCTTAGACGTGCTTTTCCTATCCCAAAGGGAGTTTTGTGCTGCTCTTGGGAGGCATGTTGTTTCTATGCAAACCAATCAGAAATTATTAAGAATACTCATCAAATATTCTGAGAAAATATTGACAGGAGA
This sequence comes from Carlito syrichta, assembly GCF_000164805.1. Lineage (NCBI taxonomy): Eukaryota > Metazoa > Chordata > Mammalia > Primates > Tarsiidae > Carlito > Carlito syrichta. The sequence continues at coordinate 147,162 of NW_007246417.1, read as the reverse complement.
CAAGAAGAAATAAACAATAATAAATCCTGGTTTCAATCTTTGTTTATTTGGAACCCCTGATTAACAGCTTTCATCACCAGTCTGGCTGGCCCACTTATCCTCCTTCTCCTCCGGCTGCTTGAAGGACCTTGTATATTTAGTTGCCTTGTTAATTTCATCAAACAGTGAATCAATTCTGTAAAACTTATGCATATAAGAACTTATTATAATTCCAAATCCATGACCAACGAGTCAACGAATTAACTCATGTACAACTAAAAGGGGGGAATGAAATAGTTAATGAAATACATAAAATAACTGCAATAACTTGCTTGACATACATAAGTGACTCCATTTTGTTGAAATCCTCCATCTTAGCTGCCTGCCTAACATAAAAAGGACCTCCCAATGTATACGTGTGATTATTGTAACATTCCCATGACTACAGGCCCACAGTTTTGTTCCTCTGAGCTGTTCATGCTGACCGATCTTGCTGACCATTTGCAATGCTCCCTAGCTTCAAGTTTTGTGTAATTGTATACTTTGTTAACTGAAATCAGATGTTGCACCAAGAAATTGTTAAGAAATTATTACTTACAAAATTCTTCCTGCCATGTCCCTATAGTTTGTTCTTATATTTTGTTCCTTTTGTTTTTAGTTCCTTGTTCCCTCACCCCTTTGCTATGTAGCCAACCTGCAGATTTTACCTATATAAACTTTTTGCTGATTACATTCTGCATCAAGAGCTTCGTGGCAAGAAGCTCTTGATCACACACTAATAAAGGACTCATAATATAAATTTGGACTTGGTGTGCTGACATGTCTCCTTCTCTCAATCTGGTCACAACAATGCCACATCCCCATATTTTGTTCCTATATTTTCATTCCCTTTTGGTTTTAGTTCCTTGTTCCCTCACTTCCCTGCTATGTTGCCACTTGTGGCTTTTGCCTTGATAAGCTTGTTGCTTGTTTTGCTCAGGGTTGAGAGCATTTGGAGACATGAGTCCACTCTAGACTGCTGGCTATTAAAGAACTCAAAAATTCAACTCTCAGTGTGTGGTGACTCCTTTATCACACTCTGGTTATAACACAGTGGCAAGCTGAGATGAAAGTCTGAGTACAGAGGGTTAAAGGAAGATGGGAGAGGCATCACAGACAGAAACTAGAGAAAGCACTCTCAGTGTGTTTTACTCTACAGAGGACTAAAGACATGGGCAAAAACTTGAAGCAAATGTCAAATCAAGAGCAGTTTTAAAAATTGGAGAGTTTTTGGATGGTAATAAACAAGTTTTAAAAGACAGATTGAATACGCAGAAGGAAGAGAGAAGCATTGCTAGAGCAATGTACTTGCGAAGGCAAAAAGGAATGGGTATTGAGCCTTGCTGGATCACTGGGAGTATTTCCACATCATTCTTGTGTATCATTAAGCTATTTATTGTGATCTAAGGTTTAAGAATTAAACACACACTGGCCCTTTGTTTCATTGCTTGTATTTTGGTTTCTTTTGAATTTTTGATATCAAAACTTCTTGCTAAAATGCCTTACAATGACTTTGACTCAGAGAAATAGGGAAGCCCACAATTCTCTTTCCTATTCCCTTCTTATCATGAAGAAAATTCTTCCAAGATTTTAATTTCTCAGAGAAAACAGACCAAATCAAAACTAGTGTAAATGATCCATACATACCTGGCATTTTCCAGGTCTCTATGCAGGAAATAAAATCAATTGTATCTCACACAACAATGATAATCTAATTAATAATCTCTGGCGGAACTCTGAACAGAGTTATCATGAAAATTTCAGGCGTATTTCATTTACATGAGATAGAAGCAATCAAATGATGAAAGGGGAAAAAAAGGTTTACAAATTGAAGAAATGCTGTTCCATGTTCTGGCTTATTGTTCTTCTTGTACTATTTCTTTGGATAGAATGTGATCTCTCTCATTTGTTCTTGTCCATGTTATTGATTCAATTAGTATGTTTTTTAGGAATCAAACATCCGGAGATGACCAGAGAGGTAGTCCCATCTTCTATCACTAGGAAAGCAGTAGAGATCCTATTAGCCAAAACTCTGCTTTTTCAGTACAGGGCCAACTAACTAACCCTCAGAAAGGACAACGTGGAAGCCATACTTCTCCATTTCTATTATGTACCCACTAGCAGTCTTGTTCTTGCCTCATTCAGATTTCCTTAGATACAAATATACCTAAACATAGACATATTTTTATGTTATGTCCTCAAATTTAGCCTCTTTTGTTTTGGTGACCTTATCATAATATATGCATAAATAAATGACTATGAATTATATCATTAATAGAATAGAGCAAAAGCAACCTGGTCAGAATTACCAGCATCCAGTATTTTAAGGGAAGCTTTTTACTCCAGCATTATTTTACTTTATTTTCTCATCACGTAGCACAGATTTGATTGCAGATGGCTGCATCAGAGTGCATTTGATCTAATTTTGAATATGACTTTCAAGCAACTTTAACTTATTCAGCATTGTTACATGGTAATCTTACCAGTAATTTAAGAATAATACTTTCCAACATGTTATTTTTCCCTCATATAATTAGCAAAATTTCTAATCTAATTCCAGTATGTAATTACCATCTTTTCAATATTAAATTTTTATTTTTCTATATAAAAAAAGAAATAAATGACAGTTTTGTTTCACTAAATCAGAAGAAATAAATGACAATTATAAATGCATCTGTCAAAATTAAATGTTCTGAAATTTAAATTGTCAGCATAGTTTTGTTGTTTCTTTTCTATTTGGTTCATTTTGCAGATGATACTATGAGGCCTAGGCAAGCTAATTAAACTAGGTCATATAAGGTTAGGTAGCTTGCTGTCACATTAGTGTTTCTACACAGCTACAGAGAAAAGGCAGAATGAAAAAAAATGTCATAGAACATGAGGTCTTCTAAATAACTCCACTGTCATTTTCAAAATTTCTGCCAAATGCCTTTTTCAAAATAGCAGTAAATGCCAATGAAATCTGAGGTATTTGGTAGGGGCAGAAATGTTCAATATCTAGGGAAAAATACATGACATGATTTTTGGGGTTGAAGTGAGGGAGAGAAAAGGGCCGATAATTGTATCATTTAAAGACAATTTATCTCTTCTCTGAACTGGAACCGTCTGTGTGATCAGTGTGACATTGGCTGTGCCCAAATTAGGCTATTAGTGTTAGGACAGAATTTAACAGTATATAGAATTCTTAGCTGATTTTCATTAAAGTTGCAACCATCACTATCTTGCTATCATATGAGCAAAAGGCTGTAGCATCAGCTTTTACTGGAGATGACAGTTACTTTATCATGGCAACATTTAAACACTTCATGAAAACCAAAACATAAGAATACAACATGGATGCCTATTTGACTTATTTGCATGTATGTCTACATCTTTGGAGAAACCATTGTTGCTGAGGTGGGTGCTCAGAATATATTTAATACAAGAACTAGACAAAAGCTTGAGTAAGTTCTGTCATACTATTGTCAAAAATTATGTAAAAGGGTGCAAGGTGTTGGCGCAAGTTTGGAGGACATTTAATAGGCAGAAGACACAGTGCTGGTCCACAGAGAAGAAAATTATCTTGTGTGACTTTAAATATTTCCTCTACTAAACAATAATGGAGACATATTTTGTAATTAATGCAAATCTTAAATATCTCTATCCCTTACTTTATTAACTTCTTCAGACTGAGGTAAAAAATAGTTTATCCTGAAACTGTGGCTTAATTGGAAAGAAATAGAGGAGAAAGCAATAAAGCTATATCCCACTACAAACTCCTGGAACCTTTTTCTCACTTACCCAGCTTAATTTTTTTCCAGAGCAGCAATTACCATCTGATACTTTACATGATAATTTCTCTACTAATCTTTCCCTTTCAGAAAATATAAGTGCCAAGCAGGTGGAAATATTGTTTTGTTCACAGTCATATCACCAGTAAAGCTAGCATTAATATATCCTCACAAAACATCAGCTGGGTTAAAAAATAATGGCAGAAGAGGTTTCGGGGTGCCTAAAATTGATGGAGAAAAACACACTTACTAATGAAAGCTAGGATTCTCATGTAGAAAATATGAGACAAATGGTATAATGATAACAGGAAAAGCTATTTGCATTTAGATCTGTTTTCTGTCCAACTATATTGTTCTTTTGCTTTTATTGACACTATGTTCTATTAATAATCTTCTTAACTCATGTGGGTCAGAACCCTTACCTATCTTTCTGACATGCTGGTCACTCGAGTAATTATGGTCTATTCGCTCCCAGCAGTTAAAAAATGTCTATCTCTCTTCTATTGCTTTAAAGTCTGTTGATGAATTTTGGAGTCTCATCTTTTCTCTTGCTATAGAATAGGGCTCTGTGACCACCCACCTGTCATCAACCATGGTCTACAGAAGAAAACTACCACTGAAATTACTGGTGCCAGTGTATGTTTCACCAGTGTATTTCTGATGACTCTGGTAAATGGGTATGTTCTCTGGACATTCTTGTGGAATATAATCCTCTGGTGAGTGAGCTTGTCTCACGTAATATATTTCTCTTTGCAAGATCTGTTTTCTAAGTCATTTTAATCCCTTCTTGATCTATGTGCCAGAGTGACTTAAGCATTTCCACTTTACTCATTGTGGACAATTATTTTCTCCAGGCATCTAAGAACTACTCTAACAGTGAACAATCCTGTTAGACTCCATGTTTAAGAAGATGATCTCAAATCTATGACTTCTTGTAACCAGTCTCAAATTCTGTCCTTCCTAATTAAGCATTATCAAAATTAAATCCCAGGAGTGCTACACTGGTTCCTGCCAGTACCTGTTGGCTAATTCTATGTCTCTTTTTCAGTACACATGCCAAAGTTGTTAGCAAGTTTGAAACTCTGCTCATTCTTGTGTTTACAATTCCTGTTTCCAATTATCCCTACACTCTTCCCATTCCATTCTGGACTTGGTCTGATTGTTAATGGCATTGCAAAGCAAAACAGAAAGGTAGGATAAATCAGTATAAAAATCTCTATTTTTTAATAACTAGGTGATAAATAAGACTGATTGAGGTATCTTCAATCTTTCAAAGAGAAACATTATGCATATATTAATTTAAGAAGATGTGTCTCTCATGGTGGATATAGTTACCATTTGCTTTATCTTAAAAAAGCAGACTTCATTAAATTAAAATATAGAGAGGTGATAAGACTTTTTATGGTTGTTCACTTCAACTACATTCGTTTGTCTAAAAAGAAAAGCCTAAGCATTTTGGATATAAAGTAGAACCGTGGTGTCATTTTTAGGAAAAAACGAACATTTAGAGGTCAAGTGACTAAGATTAGAGAAATCTAGAAGTGAAAGTTTTCTGTTGATATCATTTCAATAGAAATACTGTTGAATATGTAAGAAGTGTGTGTTTATGTGTGTGTAATACAATAGTAAAGCTGTTTTCTATCAAGAAAGTGATATTTTCAGGAATTTATTTAAAGTGTAGAGCATAGGTAGCTTGTTTAAAGACAAAGTCAGGCACTGACCTATTAACTTTCTCTCTAGTGTTGCTTTGAATTTTAGCTGAAAATTCCTATTAAACTAATTGGAACATTTTTAGAAAACTATATAGATTGTAAAGAATTAAAAGGGAACTCTTTGCCCAGTGAAAGCTAATTATTTGTTTTCTCATTTGGAAACATTACATTGTAAAATCCATTTAAACAGCTAATTTCCTTATTGAAAATACAAAAACACTTTATCTGATTTTTCTTTTCTTTGCTATGAAGCAACTTTAAAAACTGTGCCCTAGTAGTGACAAGGTTGAATTTTTCTGTGTCTCTGACAGATTCTTTCATTAACATCACTCATAACCTTACGTAAAAAACACAAGGACAAATGCCCAAAAGACAAAATGTAGATAGAAAAAAATGACAAGCATGAGATACATAAAATAAATATTTACATATTTATAAACATCTTGTCAACCAGCCCTGACTGAAGGCATAAACTGCCCAATGCAAACAATATACATTCATGCTTTCTTTATTTTTTTGGTGATTTTGTTATAATTATGTTATTCCATGAAAATCTTGCTCTTTACATCTATGTGTACTATTTGCTTTATGTTAATAGTCTATTGGTTTTATATGAATATGTTTAAGATATATTAAATTGTAGTTGGCCTCTATAGTAGTTCTTGAAGAAATTAATAGGTTGAATTTTTAAAAACAAATAAAATTTATTATAATCATGTTCCACAAATGATAGGACTTTATTTTACTATTTAATTAAAGCTTCATAAAAGTATTCTCTAAAGATTTCAAAGGTTTTTTTGTTGTTGGGTTGGAGAAATTGGCAAGTTTGTTCAGATTTTTAATAATAGTTTGTTTATAATAATGTCTAAACCCATAAATAATAGGTTTATGGCAATTGTGATCCATTTACACAATTTCCCCTATACTTTTGAAACCCAAAGATTCAGTATAGTCGGAACATAGATATGCCATCTGGCATCTGTCAATCACATGCACCAAATTGAATCAGAGGTTGGTGACAAAAATTAAAATCTCATGACAAATCCATGCTGGTGACACAAAGCTTCCAAAAGCAGACAAGGCAGAGCTTAGGATATTGGCATCCACTGCCCCTTGTTTGTAGATTCTGGGCTGAGAGGAGCTGTACTATTTCCTCCAATCTGTGATGTTCTATCCTATGTCATTGGGTGTTGTCCTCATCTTTGTGGCCCCTAAGTCTTGTTTTTGACCCACTTAGAGAGATTCTGTAAATTATGCTATTTGCAAGTAAAAATGCTATTTGCCACTAAAATTTCTGATTAATACTCTAAATTTTTATTCCATGTATTTTTTTCTGTAAGCAACCTCATGAGGAAGCAAACAACAACAACAAAAAACAGTGCTGAGTACATTTTCAAACATACCTATTCATGTTCACACATGGAGTTTGTTTGAACCTACATTTAACATTTTCTTCACCTATGAACAAAAGGACATAATTATTTATACAGTCATGATTTCATAACTTCAACCACTTACAGTCCTCATAAATTGCATATATCCTCAAATAATAGGTTCCAGGGCACAGATTTTCTAGGATATATTTTAGATTTTAACACACAAGCATTCATAATATCAGGTATATACATTTATAGTTTTTGGAAATTCTCTGAAAGTTAGTCTCTTTTTTGACTGATTTTTGTTAATGAATAATTTTTTATGACCTTAGCTTAAAAAGTCCCTGTGAGTTAACAGCAATAAAAACACACTATTAATTCAAATTATGTTTTCATTAATTGTGCCAAGTCTAGAGCATTAAGATTTATAGCAAAAAGCTATGTGGGAATGAATAATGAAGACAATTGAGTTAGTTTATTTTAAATGATCAAATAAGGAATGGGTTTGGTTATTTTAATTCAACTTTCACAGACTCAGTTATCAGTCTAAAGAGCTGTCTCTTTGGGGTCTAACATAAACTAGTGTGTTCTGTTGAATTGTGCTTTCTTACATTGCAGTTCTATATTTGATACTTTGTAAGTAAAAATAAACTGCTGTTTTGCACCTTCCTCCTCTGACACCATACTGAAGTCACATAGCTATAGGTAATTCAGTCTGCAATATCTTTTTATTTTATTTTCCATGATTCATGACATAGATATACTCAACATTCATTCACTCTCTTCCTACTTCACTTTTGAAAAATAACTTCTGGAAGAAAGGGACTTGAAGCAGTAAATGACTTATGAACTAAAAATAAGTTAAATTTGAACTGGACCTCTGATTTCCTGGAATCTGATTCTTTTTAATAGCTCAAAGAAATTCAATTAACCCAACCCTCAGAATCTAATTATATGCATATTCATTGTTTCAAATTGACAGTCACTTTTATTCTTTCATTCATTAAACATTTGCTACATTCCTATAATTGAGTGTCTTCACACATCCCAAAAAAAAAAAATGCTGTAATAAATGCTTTGTCTTGCTCATAACTTTCAAGTTTAACAACTAAGCATTTTTCTAATCTGCTTTTGTTGTCTCTTGTCTTGCCAGTTTATTACTACTGACGAAAACAGGTATCACTCAAGATCTCATTTAAAACTGTCATTTATTCCAACTTCCCTGTTAAAACTTGTTAGCCCTCAACTTGTAAGAAATAGAACTAGACCATACCTCTCCCCAAATCTCAATGTCCAGATGCACAATCCAGCATACCAGAGTTGGAAGGGAACGTAGAAGTCAAGTCATTCATCTAATTAAAAACAAAAAGAAAATAAATGCCACAAAAGTGAGTAAAACAAAACAAAACAAAAAAGACTTGACCAAGAGTATGACAATAATTATTGACAAGAGAGTAAACTAAGATACAAGAGATTTGACATTTGTTAATCACTTACCAGCCTTTGTCAGAGTTAAATGCTATGCTTGCAAGGAAAAGTACCATATGCCCTGCCTCTCTTCCCAAAAAAAGGTTATAAACAAACCAGGATTTAAAGAAATGGAGAAAAACATACTGGTATGGAAGAAAAAAAGAGAAATTTGCATTAAAACTCTCTGTCATAATAGCTTGACAATGTTGGAAAAATGTATTTTACATCTTTAAACTTTAGTCGGTTCATAAAACAGAAGTATTCACTGAGATTACAATTTGTCCTGTACTTCTGTAAGAGCTAAGGTATTATAAATCACTGCTAAGTGCTATGTGAAAGGAATGAGAAGTCTTAAAAATTTTCATAAGGTCTTTTGCAACTTCATTGCTGTGTGATTCATGCTAAAGTAAGAACACTTAGAAACATAATAAAGCAAAGTTCTAATGGAGTGAACTTCTTGTTTGAATCAAGATTCATTATATATGTGTATGTGTATATGCATATATATGATTTTAACAATATATATTTAAAAGAGTTACAAGCATGATAAACTTCATTTTTACATTTTTAAAATTTCAGAATGGTAGGCTAACATTAGTTAATAATTAATGAGTACTAAAAGGTAATTTTTAAGAGCAACTATAATGTAAGTGCCTAAAGATGAAAAAGTCTGTGTGGCTTTGAGACAGCATATAGAAAAGAAAATATGCCTTAAAATGGGGCATATGAAAGTCTAAATTTTTTTAGCCTTCTTTTAAGTGTCTGTTACAAGTAGAGAACATTCTCAGTTGAAAATATTCATTTTAACATTATTGACCTTTAGACACTTAAAGACATTTCAAATGACATTTAGAATAGCAAACTAGAGAATGTGTTTGACAATATATATTCAAATGAACACTTTTATGGGAGAGAAATATATAACAGAACATATTTACTAGTTGAAGAAACAGTGTTAGATCATTAGGATAACTTTAATTGTGTCGTTTTTTAAGGGTTGATGGAGTAATTTAGGTGATTTTAGATTATACTCATTTACTCTTAAGGAATGTCTTATACTCAAAAAAATCTTGGTTAGGCTAACCATTTCAAAGTTAGAGGATTCTGAGTTACCTTTATCTTATTAGTTAACCCTTAACCAATTTTCAAAGGAATAATGGGAGTTCTCTGTACTCATCCAATAAATATGGATATTTTACTTACATAGAGTCAGATATCCTTTATCTTTTCTCTTCATTCAGGTTATTAATAGGTATTTTATGTTGGTTTTTATTTGCATGTATAGGTGGGAAGTATATTTTATATATGCAAGTGACACATATTAACATTAAGATTACTAGAATGCAGAAATTAAAATGACTATGATATATCTGTTTTTTAAAAAATTATATCCCTCCTTTTCTTCTACCACAGTTCAATAGAAACATATATTATAGGAAATTAAATATCAAACAGATTTCTCAAATCTTAAACTCCAATGCCATTATTCTACTAAGTTTAAAACAAAAATGAAGCTTGGAACGTTAAGTTACTTGGATCTTGTTAAATAACGCGATCTAATTGACATTTATTAAATACTCCATCTAACAACAGAATGCACAGTCTTCTCCAGCACAGATTCAACATTCACCAACATGACTGTATTAAAAAAAAAAAACTTCATGGCACTTAAAATTGTAAAAATCATACAAAGTATAATCAAAATGGCATTGTAATTAAAGTAGAAATAAACATGGAAATGAAGCAGAAAACCCCTAAATATTTGGAAGTTAAGTGGCACACTTCTAAATAACACAGAGATCTAAAAATGACCTCCAGGAAAAATTAAAAATGAATGAGATATTTCCTGATCATAAATTGGTTATTTAGATGTCAGTTCTTCCTAGCTTTTTCAAAGGATTCAATGCAATTTCAATATAAACTCCATAAAGTGGCTTTGCAAATATTAACTTTTTCTAGTTTATATGAAAAGTCGAAAGACCCAAAGTACCTAGGATGATACTGACAAAGAAGAACAGATTTGCAGGACGGACATTACCAGATTTCAAGACTTATTATAAGGTGGCAGTAATTAACAGTATGGTATTAATAAAAGAATAGACACATGAATGAACAGAACTGACACTACACAACTCCAGATTTATTATAAAGCTATGAGAAACAAGAAAGCATAGTGCTATGAAAGAATAGGAATACAGATAAATGGAACAGAATAGAGAGTACAGAAAAAGTTCACACAAATATAAACTAATATTTGACAAAGGAGGAAAATCATTTTCATGGTGAAAGAATAGTTTTTCCATCAAATGATGATGGAAATTTGGATGTACACAACAGACAATGTTAAGAGATGGAAAAGTTGCACTGGAAGAAATTATTTGCAAAACAGATTCTTATATTCAAAAATATACAAAGAAATCTTAAAGCTGAGCAATAAAACAAACAGCCCATGTAAAGAATGGGCAAAATGTTGGAATAGACACCTCACTCAAAAAGATATACAAATGACAAATATAAATATATAAAATGTACAAATATAAAAATGTACTCTATTTCATTCCTTAGTATTACTAGAAAAATAGCATTTTTTCAAAATGAGAAGCCATTTCACACCTATTAAAATGGTTAAAACAGCAGTGACTAGCCAACCACAACAATGATGAAAATCATAAAACTTGACAAGACCAAATGCTGACAAGGAGGCAGAACAACAGAAACTTTCATTCCTTGCTGGTGAGAATGTACAGCCACTTCAAAAGACAGTTTGGCAATTATTTATTTATTTATTTATTATTTTTTTTTCATTCATTCATTACATTCACAGATAAAATTATATGTATGTACCATATACAATTCATTGTTTTGAAGTATACATACATAGTAGAATGACTAAAGTTAGTCAATTAACATATACATTACCTCAGAAAGCAATTTCTTATAAAGCTAAATATAATCTCACCATGCAATCCAACAACCACACTTCTAAATATATGTTTATCCAACTGGTTTAAAAATGTTTCGCCACACAGAAACTTACTCACAAATGTTTATAAAAGATGTATTAATAATTGCCCTCAAACTAGAAGCAACCAAGATGTTCTTCATAGGTATGTGGATAATCAAATTGCAGAAATCATACAAGGTGATATTATTCAGAAGCTTTTCAAAATGATGTATTAAGGCATAAAAAGATATGAGAGACTTTAATGTATATTTCTCAGTAAAATAATCAAATCTGGAAAGGCTACATACCATATAATACAAATTATACATATACCATTATGAAAAGGGCAAATCTATAGAGGCAAAAGGGATCAGTAGTTGTAACAGTTGTGTAGGTAAAGAACAGACAATTCCTAGTATGGTTAAACTATTCTGTATGATGTTGTAATGGTGGTTATATAAAATTATGCACCCTTTAAACCTCATAGAATTTTAAAGCAAAAAGAATGAATGTTAGTTTATGCAAATTTTAAAATTAGGACATTAAAGCATCTCTGGAAGGGATCCAGACTATGATAAGCTAATCTAAAGGTATTATAAAACATATAAAACAGCTTCTCTTAAGGAGTTAAGGTAAAATAATGCTTAGTAAAATCATTTTGATAGTGAATAAAATTTGTAAGACTAAAGATAAAAAAATTGTACATATGCACTGTAGTCTACTTTATAAAATATTTGCACGAGAATTTGGATATGAGTTAATAATTGTGATATTATACATATATTCTAGAATTTTTAAAAAGAAATGAATGTAGATTGTGACAGCGAGTTCTTTGCATTTTGTCCTTGGAAGTTATAAATAAGCAATAGAATGATGTCAGAATGATCTATGTGCTAATGCATTAGAGTTAGAGCTATCAGTATATACTCATAGTTAACTTTATATAGATGCATGGTAGATCAATAGATAAATAAATATAAATATTATTACTTACAGTATTTTTACATGTGCATTTCTATATAATGTGTATACATTGGTTAATATACATTTGTATTTCCTTACTCTGTCATAGGACCTTAAAAAAGTTATCTAAATAGCAACAGACATATTAACACTCAGGCCTTGGTTTTGAATATCATTCTATTATAAAAAAGAACCAGGGCTCTTTGGGAAAAGATACTAAATAAGCCTGGAGCATCTTGTAATTCCAGAAAGTACAAAAGTTCTAGAAAAAACAAAGTATGACAAAAGAAAAAATACCAAACAAAAACAAAAGCACAGCCCACATAGATGGGGTATATTAAAGGAAAACAGGAATCAATTGAAGGAGCTCTTAAATGCCAAAGCTGGAATAGTCTGAACATGCAATTGAAATGTGGCAAAAAAAAGAGAAAGAGAGAGAGAGAGAAACAGTAGTGTGAAGAAACCTGAAAAACACTAACTACCTCAACAGATGATCAAGGTGAACATTGATAATGATAGATCATGTTGTTAGCACTTACCTCTGATATTATGTATTATGTGAGGAAAATGGCATTTACCTTCATGATATTTGTCCCAAAATCCACAACCCCATTTATTTATGGAAAAAAAAAATCCAGTAGAGGGCATTCTACAAAATACCTGGCCAGCATTCCTCAGAACTGTCAATGTCATAACAAAATGAGAAAGGGTGCGCGTTCCTTCATGTTATCACAAATGACAGAGTACGTTCATTCCTTTTTATGGCAGAATTGTATTCCATTGTGTATGTATACCACATTTTTTAATCTATTCATCCATTGACAGACATTAAAGTTGAATCAATATCTTCGCTACTGTGAATCGTTCTACAATAAACATGGTATTGCAGATATTTCTTCTACATACTGAGCTCATTTCCTTTAGCTAATATATACACAATAGTGTTAAGTGAGATAAGTCAGACACAAAAAGAAAAATTCTGCACCCATTGTGTGGGATCTAAAAAGCTGATCTCATAAAAGTAGAGTAGACTAGTGGTTACCAAAGGCTGGGTGGGCGGGAGTTGGGGGATGGGAAGAGGTTGTTCAATAGATATATAATTACAATTAGATAGAAGGAATAATTTCAATTTAAGAGATATATTGCACAGCAGGGTATCTATAGTTAATGATAATATATTGTATTATTAAAAGCCCAGGGAGAGTAGATATTGAGTACTTTCACTACAAAATGATAACTGTGTAAGTTAATAAATTTATGAATTAACTAGAGCTAACCATTCTGCACTGTATCTGTACCTTGATATATACATACAATGCTATCTGTCAATTAAAAAAAAATAAGTAAATAAGAATGTCTGAGAAACTGTCACAATGAAGAAGAGCCTAAGGACAGATGACAACTAAATGTAATGTCTGTACAGAATTCTGGAACAGAAAAGATATTATATAAAAATTAGAAAGTAAAACATAAAACATAAGGAAATTTAACTATAGACTTTAGTTAATAATAATATATTAACATTAATTCATTAAATATAACAAATGTACCAGACCAAAGTAAGGTGTCAGTAAAAAACGATACGAGGTGCAGAATATATAAACACTTTCTGTAGTATGTCCTCAATTATTTTTTTCTGTAAATCTAAAACTGTAAAAAAAATCTAGTTTTGAAAAATACATATTAGGATATAAAAACATATTTTCAAAAAACTTAAAAGTCTTTTAAAACTCCATAATAAATAGACAACCTAAAAAATATACAAAAATGTGAACTCATACTTCACAAAAGATGATACATACATGTTGAATAGACATATGAAATTTGCTGATGTTACTGGACATTGGAAAATTGGAAATTAAAACCACAAAGAATATCAGTATACACATAATATAATAATTAAATTAAGAATATATATACTGATTAAGGTATAGAGTAGTTAGAACTGTTAAGTAGTACAGCCAGGGTTTTAAAATTGTGTAGCTACCTATGGAAAACTTTTCACTTATTATAATTATAAAAGTAAATATATAGCTACCCTTTGACACACAAATTTCATTTTTGATTACTCACCTAAGAGAAATGAAAACACAGTCCCACGAAATGACTTGTATTAAAATATTCACTGAAGTTTTAATCACAATTGCATAAAACTACAAATAATGTAAATACCCAACCATTAATAATGAATCAACAACTTGTGATGTATCTATAAAATATAATTGAATAAGCTAATGATCCATGCAACAGCAGGAACAAATTTTTGAGACTATGCTATTGAGCTAGAGATGCCAAACACAAAAAAAGTATACAGTGTGCAATTTTTATCTATACAAAGCTCAAAAACAGACCAATTGCACTATAGTAATCAGTATTACAATGGTATATGCTTCTGAGAGTGGATCCTGATTGGAAAGAAACATCAGAACTGTCTGAGACGTTAGAAATATCTATATCTTGATTGGTGTGGTGAACACGTGTGTACATATTTGTCAAAATCCATTAAACTGTGCATATAAAGTGGCTCAATTTTCTTGTATATAAATCAATTTACAAAAATTACTAAAACAATTTTTGAAAATGCATATAAAGTTTGTCTATGAGATGGTGTTATTTTTAAATACAGAAGTAAAGTATCAACATAACTATTAAATAGAGTAGTCTTCTGTGAAGATAAATATATAGAATAAAGTTAATGCTTGAAACATTTAAGTTAGTTAAAATAATATTTTATACATGTAGGGTTTTTTATTATTAGGTTTTTAAAAAATTTTCTAACAGATTAGGATGACCAACAATAGAAGATGCATGTAAGGAGTTATTTCTGAAATATTTTAAGTGAGAGAAAAATCCCCCCTTGATTAAGTTAAAGTGATCCCCCTGGAGCAAAGTAATACTAAAATCCAAAAAAAGTGCATCAAATTCTGGCACTTGAAGATTTAAATAATATCCCAAACTACATAAAATAGTTGGCTGAGGCACAAAGTCATTTCAACACTACATAAACTATTTTTAACCTTAATATATATTTCTGCCACTTAAATGTTAATTGTAAAATAATAACTTTTTCCTAATAGTAAGAACCACATAAGACACTTACCTAGTTTAATTGTGTAACAGTTTTCCATGTTAAATTCTTACCTTGAACAATTTTTGATTCTACTTCATATTCATATTTCCACTTGGAAAAGCATATATAATGACTACAGTGTGTGTTATTAAAAATGTTCCGGTTGATATTATTTTCCAAGGTGTGAACTTAATACCTGATTCTTTTATTCCACCTGTACAGATATGTTCATCTAATAGCTAATCACCAAGTGTTTGAAACATTATGATTGGGAAGTAGTAAAAATAATAGGAAAGATGCATCATTCCCTTTAATAAGAATTTGTTTTGTGTGATATAAATAATATTGGCCAAATATTTCATATACTTCCCTGGATTTCTCAGTTTTAGACAATCAATATTGCATTTTTTATTAAAGACTGTGAAATATGCACTCATCTTTTTCTTCATAAGCAATGGATCTTTAAAGGAATGTGAAGACTTTATTTCCCTGAAGGCAACAAGAACGATGTCAAAACACAGACACAAGTCAGTTCTGACTTGATGGATTCAGTGTTTCACAGTTGTATACTAAATAGGTTTTCTAGAATTCAATAAAAGTTACATAACACCAAAGTAAGAGAAAAATGAAGAGAAACAAAGCAAAATACTTTTTCAAGAGACAAAGCTGTTAGCAAAACTAGACTCTAAGTTAAACTGTTTAAAATGAAATTGGAACTTCAGAAGAAAAAATGGAGAACTTTTTAAATGTTGGATTTTTTTAAAGCAATTAAACAAGTTAAATTACATATCCATGAAGAAAAGTCAACCCCTAAAAGGAGATAAACAAACAAAACACAGAACAGCAACAAAATCATGTATACTTGTAACGACACACAGATTCAAATGGATACACTCAGATACATTAAAGACAAGCCTAAGGAAACTAAACATAAAGAGGAAATTTCTAAAATGACCATAGGAAAAAAGGTGTTAGCCAGGCATGGTAGCGCACACCTTACAGTTCCAGCTACTTGGAAGGCTGAGGCGGAAGGATCGCAGCAGCCCAGCAGGTTGATGCTGGGGTGGCCGTGAGCCTGTTTATCACTTCACTCCAGCAGCGGCAACAGAGTGAGACTCTAACTCGAAGGAAAGAAGGAAGGAAGGAAGGAAGGAGGGAAAGAAGGAAGAAAGGAAGGAAGGAAGAAAGGAGAGGCAGGCAGGCAAGCAGGCAGGCAGGAAGGAAGGCATTATTTAGAGAGGCATGAAGTTATGAAATACAGAAAATTCATCATTTGAGATAATGCAAGCCAGAAGACATTGGGCTGTGATCCTTCAGGTAATCAAACAAACAAAAAACCCCAATCCAGAATATTATACCCATAGAAAACATCTTTCAAAAACAATAGTGCAGATTCTCCTGACAAACAAAAGCTGAAAGAATCTATAACCTGTAGACTTTTACTAAAAGAAATGTGAAAGAATGCCTTAAGGGAATATAATTTCAAACATAATCTTTGAATGCTACCAAAGGTTTCTAGAACCCAGATGGTAAGGCTCACTAATATATGGTTTATTTTAGCAAAAGAATACAATCTAACAACAGCATTTAAATAGGGAAGTGCACCTTGGTCAGTGGTTGCAATAAGCTCTAATTTTTCTCCCCTAGGTAAGATCCCCAGCAGACATCCTTTCTCTCTCTGATCACCTAGGTGGATCCAGAACTCAGTGGAACCAGGAGGTCAAAATGGATCCACAGCTGAAGCTTCTGATACTCTGCTAGTCACACAGACATAATTCTTGCCATGTAGAGTGCCAATGGCAGAGCCTTCCAGGATTCTCACAAAGTGCAATTCTTTAGCTTAACTTATATCAATAAACACCACTAGAAAGCTTGCATAAACCATCTCTAAAATTTGTCATGGGCCTACTGCATTGGTTAATACAACAAGCCTGTGACAAGTTTTGAGAAAAAAGTCCACAAATATTTCTCTGCTGTAACACTCTCTTCTTTATTAGTAATCAAAATTAATCTGATTTATAATTGTATATTTATTCAATAAATTTATATTTTTAGTTGTGATTCTCTAAAAGCAGAACTTGAGACAAAGACTTCAGTGTAGATACTTTTAGGGGGAATTTCAGCCAGAAAAAAAATGAGGTGGAATAAAGTGAATGACTAACTGGATAAATAAGATTCTATATCAGGTTGTAGCATATATTTCACATATGTGAACTGTTGAGGCTCAATTCTACTAGCAGTCCTTGGGCATTAATCAAAATGACTGCCAGTATTGTCTGCCTTATAAATGTTATCTATCTGCTGCTTTCTTCTGCTGGCCTCAGAACTGTTTCCAGGGGCCTCAACACCCCCAAACTGCACGTCAGCATTTGAACAGAGGATGAGTAACAGGACCACAGGAGTGCACCAGTAGTTACAAAGATTGAAGAATTGGAAAGCATGTCAGAGAGTCAAGGCTAATCTGCAGAATTAATTATTATCATTTCAATAACAGCAGTATCTTTCAAAATGAAATTATATTTTATTTCCATTAACTTTTCTGATGCTTTTTAGAGCTGAGATCACTTGGACAAAAATCAAAGAGTTTTGTCTTTTTATTTATAGGAAGCTCATAAAAATTCTTTCTGACAACTGTCAGGTTTTTTACTGCTTTGTCAAGACAGTGATAGTCTTACAGTCCTTGGGAATGTAAATATCAATTCAGAAATAAACTTTTGTAGCAATTTAGAGCACTTAAGATAAAAAGATGGTTCTATATTCTCAAAGAAGTGTTTTCATATATTTGTGTATAGTGTTCACACATTTTGTCTTGATAGATTAGTGACTGGAAGCTTCGTTGAAGAAGACTGGCATGATTTTTTTTTTTTTTTTTTTGAGTTGGAGTCTCACTCTGTCACCCACACTGGAGTGCAGTGGCTGCTCCCGGCCACCGCAGCCTCGCCTGCTGGGCTCCGGTGATCCTTCCGTCTCAGCCTTCCAAGTAGCCGGAATTACAGGCATGCACTACCACGCCTGGCTGATTTTTTTTTATTTACTGTAGAGATGAGGTCTCGCTGCCTAGGCAGGTCTCAAACCCGCGGGCTCAGGCAATCCACTCACCTCACCTCCCAAAGGCGCGGGATTACAGGCTGAGCCACTGAACCCAGCTGATTTTTTTTATAATTAGAATGAAATCAAATTATTTGAATGAAAGGAAGATGTTCTTGTAATGTCCACATAAGATCTAATTTTGTTAGGTTAAATAATAAATAAGAGTAGTGCTTTGCTTGTAGTAGCCTTATTGTAGATTTTGAGGTAACATTTAGGAAAGATTCTGTTATTTTGGAAATGATCATTACTAAATATTAAACAAAAGAGCAGATAAACTACTTCTTTTAGATTGCTCTATTGTAGAGTTCCTTAGATTTTGTTTTTATTTTTAGGAGTATTTTGTGAACAATATGGAAAGAAAATAATAATGATTTAATAATCACCTTAATAAATGTTTGGTAGAATATTAATGATTAAATGTATCACAAACAGAAGTCAAGACAATAATTAGATGTTAATTTTCCAGATATTCATTATTTACAAGAGAAAATGTGGATTATATTACATATGTAATTTGATAGCATATAAATACAAAGTGATAAAAGCTATGTTAAATATTATATTAAAATACCATTTAAAAATCTGAAAGATTATTAATATTTTTTACATGTGCCTGTATGCTGTACAACCTAACTAATTCAGTTAAAATTGAATGCTGGAATATTCTTGGGCAACCCTCTCAGGTCCCCTCCCTCTGTGGGAGCTTTTCTGTTATCTTAATAAATCCTGCTTTCAAAAACAAAGAAAAAGAAAATTGAATGTTGGAATATTCTTAATGAATAGATGGATTTATGAATAAATTAACAAATGCATTAATATATAAAAATATGCATAAATAAACAATATTGCTTTGTCAATTTCAAATATCTAAAATCATACAAATGAAAGAGAGAAAGCAAGAGAGAGAAGAGAGAGAATGGGCCCAAAAAGCCTTATCTTAAGCATGGGTGAAATTCATTTTTTAAAAACTTTTTTCTTATTCTAAAATAATTTTTGCTCATGAGTATTTTCACTAATAACCTTTTTCTGTTCAGGATTCAATTTGGTATCTCATATTGCATAAAATTGTTACTGATATTTTTATCCTTCAATCTATGACAGATCCTATCGTTTTTTCTTGAGCTTGATAATTTTTAATAGTACTGGTTAAGTATTTTGTAGATTGTCCCTCAATTTTGGGTGTTCCACTATTCATAGTATAGTCAAAATTATAGTCACAGAGGTGCTGAGTCTTACTCAGTACGTCATATCAAGTGAAATTTAAAATCTATAGGTATTAGGAAGGAAAAATAATTAGTAACTTTATGGTGTCTGCCAGGTTTCTCCAAAATAATGTTATTTTGTTTCCATTTGTATCTACAAAATACATCAAAGAACATGTTTTGAGACTATAATACCAGTGAGTGAAAGTTTAAGGACAAACTTCATTCATTAGTGTTAGCATGAATCTGTGGATCTTTCCTTCTGCAGTTATTACTGTGGTGTACCAATGATGTTTTCTACTTTCTTTCCTATATTTATTAATAGGGATTATTCCTCAAGAAAGAGTTGTTTCTTTCCCCTCCATTTCTTTCCTCTTCATTGAATCGTTTATGTACATCACTATAAATACAATTTTGTATGGACCCATATTTATTTCGACTTATGATCAAATACTGTTACTTATTTTGTTATTGAAATTGTTTCAACTTTGGCCAATTTTAGCCACTGGATTTTTTTTTAGCACTTTATTACTTTCTGTCAAGATAAGATGCTCAGGATTCCTTTTGTATTTTTCTAATATCAGCTTTAGAAAGTCATTTATCAATGAGTTTGAAAAATACCTGAAAAGAGCTTTTCGGGGGGCTAGGGGAGGTCTTCTTGTTATGGTAAAATATACAAAACATAAAATCTGGCATTTTAACCATTTTAGATGCATATTTCAGTAACATTACGTACATTCACATTGTTGTGCAATCATTGCCACCATTCGTTTTTAGAATTCTTTCATCTTCTATAACTGAAACTCTATGCCCATTAAATAATAACTCTTCCCTTACAACCACTATTCTACTTTCTGTTTCTATGAATGGCTATTACAGGGACTTCATACAAATTAAATGATACAATATTTTGCAACTTGTTGCATTTAGCCTGTCTTCAAGGTTCATCCATGTTGTAGCGTGGTAGAATTTCATTCAGAAAGAGTCATTTTTAATTTTTTTATACAATTAATGCTCTTATAAAATTTTACTTTCTTATGTGGAATACTACTTATACATCACCATGAGATGGCCATATTTTTTATTATAGTATTGTATTAGCATACTTTCTTCTACTTTACGCTTGGAATACAAGACTGATGATTTTTCTGTTTCTTAGTTTTTGAGTTTTTATACCCTATTTTCTATCTTTCTTGGGAAGATTCAGCAATGGCCCTTGGAAAAGAGTTAGTAGTTGGATGCATACTTACCATTTACCATATGTCTGGGATTCCTAGATAATCTAAACTGCCACCCAGCCATATTAGAAAGAAATATTCTAATATTTTTAAATTCATCATTTGCAAAGTGGGAAACCCCCTTAAAAAGTATATATTGAAACATTTGCTTGCATTGGAACACTGAAGCATGCAGAGGAATGTTACTCCAACACTAAAAATGATCATATCTGAGATCCTCTACAAACAGAATTATTTTAAGCTCACTAGAGCACTTGGATTGCAAAGTGACCTAGTTACCTTAAATCCAAAATATGAATTTCTTCAATAAAAGATATAACATATCTTTTTGCTTTTTGGTAGTACAATGAATAAAGAAAAATTTATCATATGCAGGTGAAAAATAAACAGATTTTTAAAAATTGATAAAAATAATTTATGTATTCATATAAATATTTGTATATTTATGAGGCACAATGTGTTGTTTTGACCTATACATACACTGTAGAAAGATTATATCAAGATAATTAATGCATCTGTCACCTCATCAACTTACTTCTGTTGTGGCAAAAACCTTAAAATTTATTCCATTATCAATTGCAAATGTAATAATATATTGTTACTGACTATGGTCATCATGCAGTGCAATAGATCACTAAAACTTATTCCACCAGTTGAACTAAAACTTTGTACCCTTTGATCAAAATCTCTCCATTTCTCCTTTCACCAGTCTTTAGAATTGTATGATCCAGCAACACCACGTCTAGGTATATATCCAAAGGAATTAAAATCAATATGTCAAAGAGATGTCTGCACTCTCATGTTCATTTCAGCATTATTCACAACAGGCAAGTTATGGGAACAACCTAAGTATCTGTCAATGGATGACTAGAAGAGAAAATTGGTATATATACCCAATGAAATGCTATGCAGACTTCAAAAAGAAAAAAATTCTGTCATTTGCGATAACATAAATGGACCTGGAGGACATTATACTAGATGAAATAATTTAGGCATAGAAAGACGAATATTATATGTTTCTACTCACATATGAAATCTAAATAGCTTGATCTCATAGAAACAGAGCACAGGAAGGTGGCTAACAGATTGATGTTTACCAATTGTTTTGTTCAAGTTCATTTATGGGGCTGGGGTGGCAGTTTATATTATCTAGGAGTTCCAGACGTATGTAAATAGTAAGTATGCAGCTAACTTCTAACTCTTTTCCAAGGGCCATTGCTAAATCTTCACAAGAAAGATGGAAAAGGGTGTATTAAAAACTCAAAAACTAGGCCAGGCTCAGTGGCTCAGCCTGTAATCCCAGCTCTTTGGGAGGTTGAGGTGAGTAGATTGCCTGAGCCTGGAGGTTCGAGACCTGCTTGGGCAATTGGTGAGACCTCATCTCTACAATAAATCAAAAATTAGCTGGGCATGGTAGCGCACATCTGTAGTTCCAGCTACTTGGAAGGCTGAGGCGGAAGGATCGTAGCAGGTCGAGGCTGCGGTGGCCGGGAGTGGCCACTGCGCTCCAGTCTGCAACTCAAAAAAAAAAAAAAATCAAAAACTAAGAAACAGAAAAATCACCAGTCTTGTATTCCAAGAGTAGAGTAGAGGAATATAGAATTAAGTAAATCCCTTCTACATTTCAGGCACCGCATTGAGTGTGAGACAGTAAGTATCCATTTTTAGGGGAAAGAGAATAACTCAGATTGTGTTTAGAGTCTTTTTTAAAAAAAATCATGATTTAACAATGCCCTTTTTGAGATCTTATGGCTTAATATGATGATAATGCCTTAATCTCAGCTAACATGCCTATAAAAAGTCAAGTTGCTAGGAAACTAAGAATTAAGCCAAGATCTAATCACTCAGTCATTGTGATAAGTTAACTATTAACAATTAAGATAGACTCGTTAGTATAGTCTTGCAAAGGAATTCTTCTTGGATTGGCTCCTAAAATCATACAGGGATGTTCATTCCTGTAACTTCTCTTCCCTCAGGTTGATGAGGTTTGTATCTAGTTCTGAAATGACAGTAAATCTTCTTTATTCTGTCCCTGTAAGGAAAAAGGAAAATTACCGATGAGCGTAAGTCTTTTCCCAGGAACATTGCATAGAAGAATATCTGTTCTGCTGTGCGCTTCAATTGCATGGGCATGCAAATATAAATGCAGAGTCAGTTAAGAATTGAATTTCTTTGCAAAATAACAGGAGACTGTGAGAAGAAGTAGGGGAACAACAAGCATGGGGTTCATAAAGATGGTTTTGCTTTCTTGCCACATTATAAAACTTTAAAGCTCCAAAAAATGTTTCCTGTGGATATTTTTTAAATGAGACAAAAAAAGAAGGAGAGAAGACAATTTTAAAAAATCATGTGAGCCTCAGCACAGAACAGAACAAAAGTGATACTTTTAAAAAGTCACCACCCCTAGGCCGGGCTTGGTGGCTCAGCCTGTAATCCCGTGCTTTGGGAGGCCGAGGCGAGTGGATTGCCTGCGCCCATGAGTTCGAGACCCGCCTGGGCAACTTGGCAAGACCTCCTCTCTACAATAAATCAAAAATTAGCCGGGTGTGGTAGCGCGCGCCTGTAGTTCCAGCTACTTGGAAGGCTGAGGCGGAAGGATCGCTGGATCCCAGCAGGTCGAGGCTGCGGTGGCCGGGAATGGCCACTGCACTCCAGTCTGGGCGACAGAGTGAGACTCCAACTCAAAACAAAAACAAAAACAAAAAAAGTCACCACCCCCAAAACAGAGGATACCAAGAAAATGAAAGTGCTGAAGAAATTAACAAAAAGGTTGAGGGGAGGTTTGGGTTTTCATAGGCAATGATATGGATGGGGGAGTTCAAGAAGACTTTGCTAGGATCTTCTGTGCAATGAGTATTTCACTGTTATCTCAGTTTCATTTGCTTTTGGAATTTCCCTTTCTTACGCTGAAGAAGGTTTACAATCTTGCACTACTTTCCAAACTCAGTGCACTCTAACTACACTGTAGTCTATTACAACATATGTTGGTGCAAATGTAAATATTTAAAGGTTGACTAATAAGCAAGATATTGACAATGGGACTAAGGTCAAGTTTGCTAATAAAATCGCCCCATGCTAAAATCATGTATAAGTGCAATGTGGAAGTGAAATTTGAAGACCTTGTATTTGGTAGATTAGAGTCATGGAAATAATTCTGGGTAAAAAAAATGCTTGGAATTAAAGAATTAGAGCATTAGGTTTCAAGAGTCATTTACTTGACATATAATCAGAGCCTGAATAGCTAGTGACAGTACTTTTTCTAAGAAGAAAAGTAAGTATCTGGGCTTGAGATAATTAAAGTCAAGAATAAAAGGAAAATCTAGAAGCAATAAATCTTAATAGTATCATCTGGGCCAGAGCAGGGCTGATCTGAGCAACTATAATAAGTACATGCACACTTTCTTCTTTTTTTAAAAAATAATATTTTATGACTTTTAGTGGGAATTTCTCATATATGGGGGTAACAAAAAATGTATACACATTTTAAGTATGGCATTTGCTCAAAAGATGGTGTTAATCAGATGAATACTAGTGTCACCATGGGTCAGGCAGAACAACCAGAGAAAATGGCAGAAGCCCAGTTGAGGGAATGTCATACTACATGTTGTTATGTAATGTAATTAAACTTCAAAAAGTAATACATAGGTAACATTCCTTAAAATATGTATACATTTTTGGCACCCCTGAATACTGCAGAAAAATAAAAATAGAATTAGTAAGTTAAACTGAGAGCTACTTTTTTCTCATATAGCTAATATTGAAGAATCTTACTATAAGTAATATTGTCAAAAGAAAGAAGAATCTTACCATCCTAAACCAGTCTTTCTATTTTCTTCTTTCTAGACACATTGCTTTCAGCAGTGTTTTTGTTTGAGAACTTAAAAACTGCTTAAAAACGAATGGTCACATATGAAAGAATATTAAATATCACTTATCTCAGAAACCTCACTGACATCTAGAAAACTAAGACACTGGAATTAAAATGGTAGTCTAATTGATGACTCACAGGACAGGTTTGCCTGTTCCCAATATATTGGCTACCAATAATGTCTAATTCAGTCTCAGCAAAAATATCTTAATACTCCCAGCATTTACCTGAGAGACAAAAATATGAATTATTCTGACGTATATGTATGTTAAGTGTTCTGGTAATGGAAACAAGCAACATATTATTACATTTAATTTTTAACTTTTTTTTTTTTCTTTTGAGTTGGAGTCTCACTCTGTCACCCAGACTGGAGTGCAGTGGCCGCTCCCGGCCACCGCAGCCTCGACCTGCTGGGCTCTGGCGATCCTTCCGCCTCAGCCTTCCAAGTAGCTGGAACTACAGGCGCGCGCTACCACGCCTGGCTAATTTTTGATTTATTGTAGAGATGAGGTCTCCCCAAGTTGCCCAGGCGGGTCTCGAACCCATGGGCTCAGGCAATCCACTCACCTCAGCCTCACAAGGCTCAGGATTACAGGCTGAGCCACCAAGCCCGGCTAATTTTTAACTTTTTGTTGGCCATTTTACTAGATTACTAGAAACAATGCTGCCAGTTAGCAAATCTTTTGTACAATTTTTGACTTTGAATAAATGCAGTGGCCAACCTCACCCCATCTCCCTCTCTCTCCCCAAAATACTTAAAACAAATAGATATAAAATAATACAAAAAAAGCATAATCTATTGTAGCCCACATGTTTTTTAAAAATTTTTCTTTCTATTATTTTTTGTTATGTAAATAAAGTTAGGCCAGCAAATAGGATACAATAAGCTTTTCTTTCTGAAGATAAAAGTTCCATAATTGCTGATTTAGCAAATCAGATGTGAAACATAATCAAAAAGAAGATCTTCATGTTAACTCTAGTGATAATCATAATTACAATGATATGTATTACTACGGTGGTAATCAGCAATACCTAACTTATCAATGTCCC
The DNA here is from genome assembly GCF_000164805.1 of Carlito syrichta. Taxonomy (NCBI): domain Eukaryota; kingdom Metazoa; phylum Chordata; class Mammalia; order Primates; family Tarsiidae; genus Carlito; species Carlito syrichta. The sequence goes on along the minus strand of NW_007246417.1, from coordinate 121,391 downwards.
AAATGCTGCATCAGAAAGCATGTAATTAGTTTATGATTCTTCCAGATATTGCAGCAATTCCCTGATTTTGAAGCAACATGCCTGGCAAGTAAAATAATTACTTAATTTCGTAGTGATAAGACATTTTTCTTTGAGGTAAAGTCCTCAAAGACTCAAAAAAAAATAAAAGTGAATTGAAATTATGATCTTCAGTCCTAAAATACATACTGCCTTTTGAATGCAAATATGAAACAACATTAAGATAAAATAGTAAACTAAGCTCTTCCTATATTATGTCCTATATATAAAAATGTCATGTCTGATTAAATAAAAGTCAATGCACCAACAGCAACAATAGTAACAAAAATTAATGATAAGATAATTTCAGTTGAACTACACTTTAATGTAAACTCAAGAAAAAGGAGTATTTGTACTCTGCACAAAACAATCTTATGTGTATAATATATGCTCAAATGTATCAAATGAAATAAATCTATTGTATATTCCTATCAGCAAGAAGTGGTTCTCAAGTAATATTTTTCTCTGTAAGAAACTTCCATTGCTTGGAGGATAGCTCATTCCATTTTGTGAAGCAAGAGGAAGAAAGTGCATCTGGAATCTGAATTTATTGCCAAAAATATTTTTTTAACTTTAAGATGATTTTGAAAGAAAAAAGGATCAGTTAATGGTCTCTTCCACTGTTTATGTTATTACAAATTGAGTATCAAATATTAAAATATTGCCTTAAGTAAGGTAAGGTTTAAAAAGTCATATCAATTTGATAATCCAATAAAATAAACATAAAGGTATGAAATTAGCTTTGAGGCAAAGGTAGGCATATTAAGAAATTATTGTATAATAATTATATGTATGCAATAATGTGCACATTTTGGTTTCTTTTATTATATATTGCTTTGTATAGTATAATCTATTTTTTTCTAGCTGGGTAAAGAGATATGTAGAACTGTGAATAAACCGACATGTTGGGGAGAGAGAAAGTAAACTATGATTACATATGTGAGATGTAGTGAAATGGTGAATTACCCAAATGTACAGCTATGGAGATGAAATGCACAGAATTAGCCTCTCAACTTCTGGCAGATGAAACCTCTCAATAAGCACACTGATACTAATTAAACATAATTGTATAAATAGTAAATGAGGCCTAACAGTCTGCATATTATTTGATAAACTTAGAAGTGAAGTGGTTTGGTTGTTCCAGAATGTATTAAATTCTGTTGTCTTGAGAAGTTTTAGAGACATTACAAATAGAGACATATAAAAAAGTAAATCCCTTGATTATTTAAGTACAAAAAGTCTGTCAGTATAACACACATTTAAACGTTCATTTCCCATTTGATGCAGGAGTCTCACTCCTATGCATTTTATTTTCAAGAGAAATAAATTTATGTCTGCATAATAGTTTGCATGTTAATGCTTATAGAAGTTTTATTCATTATTATGAATACAAACTTGAACAAATTCAAATACCTATCAACTGGTAAAGGATAGATGCATTGTGATCTAGCAATGAATTTGAAATAATTGCCTAATTCTTTAGTGATAAGACATTTTTCTTTGAGGTGAAGTCCTGATTTATAAAAAAAAAAAAAGCAAATTGAAATTATTATTTCGGCCCTAAAACATATGCAGTAAAAGGATAAAATTACTGATACACACACCAAAAAGTGATGCTTCAATGAATTATGCATTAAATGAATTATGAAATAACCCAGACACAAAATCATACTTACTTTATGATTTCACACGTATAGAATTCTGTAAAATGCAAAAGTTTATTGACGGAAACTGATCTGTGTTTGCCAAGGACAGGGCGTGAAGTTAAGCAGTTAACTGCAATGAGACAGAAAAATATGATGTTAATGAAAATATTCAATATCATGATTGGGGTGATGTTTACACACTTCAATTAACATGCTAAATTTCATCACATTGTCTATGTAAATTGGTTATTTTATTGCATGTAAATATAGCTCAATAAATCTGATTTTTAAAAAATTGTAACATATTAAATATACCATTTGTATCAAGTGATTAAGTAGTTATAAGCAGCAGTGCTGTAAGCAGTTGTTAGGTTGGTTCACCACAGTTCCTTAGATGTGTCCAATAAAGAGACAGTGAGTCCAAATAGACTTAAATGACTTATTACTCACAGCAATAGTAACATTCTGACATTTACTCTTTATAATGGGGTTGTACTCCAGAACCGGAACCACAGTATTAAGAATCTCTGGTCTTAAATTATGACTGCTTGTTCATCCTTTCCTCCGGAGAAAGACATTTTCCTTATCACCCTGAAATGTAAGCGAATCGCTCTGAGAAGAAGGGGAAGGTATCTCTAACTTTAGGCCCTGAAATGTCTTGGAAGAAAGACATATCTATACATCATTCTGGAATAGGAAAATATCTGAGCAAATTGTCTGTTAATGCCTAGCCATAAAGAGATTAAGGAAAAATCGTTTCTCAAATATTTCTTTTTAGTCATATTTGTCTCATTTTCTTTCATTCTGTAATTACATTACTCATATTCCGTTTTCAGATTTATGTCCTCATACAAGTGTCATTGACTAGATAAGAGATGTGAAGTAAACATACATTTTTGTTTTTAGAGTTCTAGATGGCTGCTCTTTTTTAAAAAAAAAAACTAGATCTTCTAGTAAATGTGACAGTAAACAGAGATACTGCCTACCTCTGTAGAGCTTGTTAAACAGTGGGTTTGCACTATATTTATACAAGTAGAAGGACCGTTTAGTCTGGTAATCTGCTACTCTAGAAGATTAAAAAGAGCTTTGTTGACAGACGTTCCTACTGAATTTAGTAGCTTAATTTTCCCCTATTTATTTAAATTGCTTAGGGGAAAAAAGATTTTTTTTTTTTTTACTGTTAAGAGTGGAGAAAAAGAAATTCTGATTTTTACAGCCTCGGTTTATCTTTCTTGCTAGTTCTCCTTTCTTACTCCCACCTCTGCGCTTGCTACCTAACTTCTGGACAGATGAGCAATGGAGTCTGAGATGGAACAGCCAATATGATACATAGCATTGTGTCATTCATAATTTTGATAATCATGGCCTCTGATTCAACTGAAAATTTATTGAGGAAAACCATTTAACACAATAGCAATAAATGAACAAACCATTAACTAAACTAATTCGATACAGCAGGACATCAAGGTGTGGTGTGATTAACTTTATGTTTTTCTATTTTTGTCTAAAGATTTTCTTTCCCTAGGTCCTTTATTGAAATACAGGTTTGCTGATACAGTGATGATCTATCTTTCCTTTGACTCTACTTGAAACTGATAATTTCTGTAGTTCCCTGTTTTAGTAAACATTTTGTCTCCAGATTTTTGACATGTTCTTTTCCTTCACGGTTCTTTTGAAAGTTATAATACATAGATAAAGACAGCGAGACCTGTATTAGGTTAACAAACTATCCATATCTGCTTTAGCTACTGATATTAAACTCTGAATCAGAACCCAAGTTGTCTGAATTTTATTCCTAAAGATTTTACACTGAGTAGGTCAGCATTAATTTAAGGAATTTCTACAGTGAGATTAATGAGTGTTTTAGTTTTCTAATGTTGTATTTATGTTTTCATTCTCAGTGACATTAATGGAGCTCGTTGCTTTTCATGGTGTGAGAAGAATTAAACAATTTATGTTAATCTGACAGTGACTGTAACCTCATTATGGAAATGCCATGAGGTAAATATGGTAATATATGAAATGAAGAGATTCAGAGGGCGGAAATATTGATTAAATCACATTTTAAGGTTGATTTTAGCTAAACAAGGCATGACTGTACCATGGTCAAGGAGAAATCAGTATCCTGTTTGAAAAAATGTATTGTAGCAAACTTATAAAGTTGTACTACATGGTATTTCTTTTGCTATTTCAAAAATTATTTGAATGATCACAAAATCTACAGAAACTCATAGCTCCCTCTTACAGTATTCTATAGCTGTTTTACCACGGTTAATGTTAAGAGTTCCATAAGATGGATAAGAAGAGACACTTGCTTTTGGCACTCAGCTAGGAATATTGATGAGTTTCTTGTAATGAAAGAAAGAAAAAAAAGATAAAAGATCATGCTGGTAACATGACTTCATAAAGTACAATAAGAAAGAGCTATATTACAATATTGGGCATTATATGACAAATTGTTTGCATTTGCTACTACATATAGTCTGTTTCACAGAATTGTCTAGACCCACTTATAACCCAGGTAAATTAAATATTTCATTCAGTCAGTATCATGCAATGTAGACCAATATGCTTACCTTTTGCAACTTCCGATAAGTATGTGCATCCATTTAGTTGACATATATACTCCAAAATATACTTAAAATGTTTCTTTAATCTGGGATATAACTATGATGATGACTATAATGTCAATAATTTTACTGTTTTGGAATTCCATATTACATGAGGACTGATTCCACATTTGGCATGCTTATCAAAAGTTGTGTGCAGTTAGGATTATCCTTTTAACATCTCTTAACCTATCAAGTAAGTCTATGTGAATCTGTGTTAATAATCCTGAGTAGTAGTATGATAATGATGGCAACAACTAACACATATCAGTGCTATGATGTATACTTTATTCCAAGAACTTTATAGATATTTACTTATTTTATATACATCATAATTTTATGCAATATGTACTATTATGTTTATTTTTATTTTAGACAGGAAGAAGATCCACAGAAATCAACTTGCCTAAAGTATAATAGTTTCCAATTGGGGCTGTTAGAGTTTGAAATAATGAAGTCTTGCTCAATCACTATTATATATACATTTAATTATCATATGTAATCCAGAAGCACTCACATTATAAGAGACACTAGAACCGATATTGGCAGAGAATGAACAGACGATTTGCATTTCTCATCTGATATTTACTCTGAAACATATGCTCTTTAAAAAGTGTCAAGAGTTGCTGTCTTTATGTGTGTGTGTGTGTGTGTGTGTGTGTGTGTGTGTGTGTGCATGTGTGCATGTACAATTATATTGTAATTAATTGTGTGAGTACAATTATATTGTATTTAAAGTGACACATGACCAATGTGCAAAGCACTATGTATACTATTTATTGCATAATTGCATTAAGTGATTTGTAGCTATCAAACTTCATAACACTCCAGTATCATAAGGAACATATTGCAAAGTAAGAATGTATAATACATAAAAATATAATATAAACATTTATTTTCTATTAAAAATATAAGTTCAGAGAATGTTTAATAACATTTTCTATGTCTTACCTAGAGTTAGTTGTTCAGATGTATGTGGGAATGTACACAACAAACAACTACACCTGATTATATTGCATATGGTAACATAGGTCATGTCACAGATATCATTCCCTACTTTAAGAGTAATGAAAAGCATTAAGAATGTTAAATTGAGTGGATGATATAAGAATACATTTTCAAAATATCACTTATGCCTCCTAGTGGAGAACAGTGGAATTGCGTGGTACCTTATATATGCAGGATCTCAGTGGTCCAGGAATAGATAATAGATTGTTGAAAAAGGAGGCGGTAACTGTGAAAAAAGTGAGAAAAACCAAGATACTTAGGACTTACTTATGGATTGTATATATGTGTATCTTTGTACTTGCACAAGTTGTGAGAATAATAAATGTCAAAAATGATGCCACAATATTTAGCTTACGCAACTGATTGGATATAGAGAATATTTATTTAACTATAACACCCTGAAAGGATACTGAGCTTAAAGTAATGGGTTCAAATTTAAACATGTTGATTCTCAATTATCGTTGAGACATCCACATAGAAATGTTGATTCTCAATTATCTTTGAGACATCCACATGGAAATATAAAGTAGCTTTTGAGGATGGGGAATATGGAGCTCTGGGGACAGAATTAAAGGTGGTAAGTAGATATGTACTACTTTAAACTACAGAAATGAATGTTACATAGAGAAAGAGTGTGAAAAAAGATACCCTAAGGTCAAGCTGTGAAACACATAAACAGCTATAACAGAATGGTGTATTATGAGGAGCCAGGAAAGGACACTGAGAAGGGGTAACTAATGGAATAGAAAAAAAAGTACAAACAAAAACAGTGTTTATTTTTGTTACGATCTAAAAAAGATATTGATTGTACACAGGGAAGAAATGACAAAACATAACTAACTTTACCAAGGCAAGCTAAAAAGGAATATTAGTTTATTTTGAATAATGTTCTGCTGAATAATGTGACTAGAAACTAAACTGTTTTGGATAGAAAAGTGGCTGGCATAGGGTAAATGATGAGATATTCACAGTATACCATGAGTAGTATCTTTTCTACACATATAGTGTTGAAAGAGAAAAGAGATTTAGTTCCATTAGAATAAAGCATTTGGTATGAGGATTTTTTTAAAAAGTCAAAAATTGGAAACAATGCAAATATTCCTGAAAAATAGAATGCGTTAAAAATATAGTGTATCGCGACTATGGAAAATTTTGTTACAGTTATAGTAATGAAAAAGCGCCCAATGTGTTGCTTGGAAATACACATACATTTAAATGCAAAACAAAATCTTGTTTGGTGCTCTAATTGAAAGGTGTATAAACATACTATAAGGTTGAGAAAATTATGGAGTAATATACAGCGTTGTATTGAAGTGAGGATAATGTTGGATATTTTATTTAGAAATAAAATTTTATTAAAATGTGTTGACAAAAATCCCCAAAATGTAAGTGTGCACCTCAATAAATTCTCACAAACTGAACATGCTTTTAAGCACGACTCAGATTAAGTGATAGAATATTCTAGTAATTAAGAAGTTTTTTCACCCTTCTCTCAGTTACTATACACCAAAATAACACAACATCCTGACTTGTATTACCATGTAATAATTTCATCTGTCTTGCAGCTTTCACTTGAAAATGTTTCTAGATATTAATCTGTGTTGCATGTGGAACATATGCTTTCTCGTTGCTCTGTAGCATGCTGTTGAATGAATAAATCTGAACTTTTATTTATTTGAAAGTCCATTTTATTTTATGACAATATGTCTTTTCTGCTCCTTCAGGCTGCTTTCAGGATTTATTTAGGTTTTTAGAAGTTTCAACCATGATATGCTCAAGTTGTCTTACATCTAAGAAGCAAAATCAGTTTGTATTTTGAGAAAAGGAGATCATCAAATATAATAATGAGAGATGTTGCTGGAACAAAAGGTCTGGATGCTAAAGTGTTTGAAGTTTGTAGCAATGATTGCAGTAGACACAGCTGATGTCAGTCCAGAATTTAAATTCTTAGTCATTATTTCTTGAAAAATTGCTTTTATTTTCAAAATTAAAAAAATTATTTTCAGAAATTTTAATCTCAAAATTCTTTTAAATATTTTCCTGAATTTTGTCTCTTCCATTTCTGTATTTTCATTTACATATATTTTGACATTTTCATTGAATCCAGCATAATTCATGCTTTTTTCTGTATTTGTATGCTATAAATCTTTACTTCAGTCTATGAATCTTTTACTGTGTTAAATCTAGTTTATTCAAAATAAGTTGAATTCAATCTACCGATAAACCCATTTATTACATGTCCTTAAGGTCAGTTATAGTATTTCTTGGTTCTAGGATTTCAATTCTATTCTTTATATAAGTTTGAGTGTTCTACTCAGATGTTCTTCTGTTATCTATTTTCTTGAACATGTTAATCAGTTAAAGTCAGACAGATATCTGGATCATCAGTCACTTTGTTTTTCTTGCTTTATTTTTGGCCACTTCTTCCTGTCCTTATTATTTTAAATTGAGCATTTTGTAAAGACTTCAAACATCTGGCAAGCAGATATTTTAAAAGTGCATCTGCATAATTTAAATCTTAACTATAAACTTTTAATTCCAGGCCATAGTACACACAGAGTTAAAATATATTGTATGACAATGTTGAATAACAACATTGAAAACAATATTTCTTTTACATAAAAATAATTTTTACAAGTTTACAATTAATTGCTATTTTAACAACTCAATTATAAGGTTTACTTTTTAATTTATTCTATTAGACTTAAGGTTTTCATTGTCAATTTAGAACCAAAACAATTAATATTTAAGTGTGATTGATTTTCTATTATACAGAATTAAATTATCTCCTTCATATTAATTAGGCATATAATTATTCATATTTTAATGTGGAATGTTAATAAATTACTGACCACATCTTTCACATAGTTCATACACCATAAAAATCAACAAGTTGTGATATTAACAAAGATTTTTTTTATTGCTTTTGAGCAATTTTGTAAGATTAGCATAAAATCTGAATCTAGACAATTAATGTACTAATTGTCTAAAGTTCAAATTAAATACTAAATAATAATTAAATATATAAATATTACATAAATGTAAATGTATAAAGGCCTATAAAAAACATCCTGAAGAAAAGAAATATGTTTCATCTATTGCTATATTGTCTTACAAATGAATAAGCTGTTTGATTTGAGACTCAGCCGAACAAGTATGACAATTTTGGTAAAATAATTTTTACAAAAATTAAGCCTAAAAAGTTTCAACCCTGAAAAACAAAATATTTTCTGACCAAGGCAAGACTATCATTACTGAGTTTTATTTAAGAATTTATTAACAGCCGGGCTCAGTGGCTCAGCCTGTAATCCCAACACTTTGGGAAGCCGAGGCGAGCAGATTGCCTGAGCCCGCAGGTTCGAGACCCACCTGGACAATTTGGCAGGACCTCGTCTCTACAATAAATCAACAATTAGCCAGACGTGGTAGCACGCGCCTGTAGTTTCAGTTACTTGGAAGGCTGAGGTGGAAGGAATGCCGGAGTCCAGCAGGTCGAGGCTGCAGTGGCTGGGAGTGTGCCACTGCACTCCAGTCTGGGTGACAGAGTGAGACTCCCACTCAAAAAAAGAAATTATTAACAAGAAAGTACTATATTATAAAAATAGATATCACTTGTAAGATTTGTTATTATTAGGAAGAATTAAATTTCAATATTTAAAGCAAATTAAATTTCCATAAATATAATCACAATCAAATTGCAAGATTTTGTTTTTTAAACGTATTGTTCATTTAACTTCTTTGAATATTTTATATCATATTACTAATATTTAAAAAGGAAAAAGAAAAATAGCCCTTATGGACATTGTCTGAATGATCAGAGATATAATCTAACACTATAAATTTTGACCCTTGTGTCTGATGGTGTCAACCAGTTTATATTCTAACTAAACCTTATTAAACTACATAATCCATAATGAAATTTTTTATCCACCATATTTATTCAGTTTTAAGCTCTGGGTATTATATTTTAAGTATTTATAACCTCATTAATGATAAATTTACATATGATAAAATATATAAGGTCTTTTTCTTTCATAGCTTACTATATGTCACAATTGATAGGCCATTACTAAGCATCCATGACTACCCACAATAAGCCAAACAATTTGACAAATTAGGGATAGTTTCTTCTTTTTTCCTTCTTCATGCACATTGTCCATGAAGTGATAGTTTCTACATTCACGAAATTCGTTTTCTGGGAGTAAAATACTGATGTGTAAACAAAGAAATGACGGAATAGGTTAAAAATAAAATGATAGAAGATTTTAAAAAGTTTAGACACAGTTGTTTTTTTTATTTTTCTAAAGGGCTAACTAGAGGCTTTCAGCATTTCTCATGTGCCTGAACATAGTAAAATAGAGTGCAAAGATTAACTGCATGAACTTCAAGGAGGAAAATAGATGGTCAATTGACACCAAAGGACACACTAGATCCCAGGCAGGAGAAGGAGAACAAACAACCCTTGAGATGGCATTCAGCAGAGAAAAGTGAGGTGTCCGGGCAAAAAGTTCCCTCTGAATCACACCTTACCTTTCAGTCAGGGATCTGCTCAACCCAGGCCATGGGAGAGCACCTGTTTTCTCCTAAGCCCTAGAGCTCACTCAGGAAGAGGTTGAGAGTTGCTGAGAGGAAAAGACCCTGGGTAAGCTACAAGACATTCTCTCAGACTTGAGTCTATGAGGACACCATTTTTAATCCAAGAAAAAAGCCAGTCATTAATTGGTGACTTAACAACAGCAGCCACTGCAGGCATTTTAGTTTTGGACCAGAATATGGAACCTGTTCTTTCCTTTCTGGAGGATGGCGCTCACAGCCAAAACAGGACAGAGATTATGGAGAATGCCCCTGAATCAGGCACCTGAATTAAGCTCATTCCTGTGGCAGGATCAGAGTGGCAGGAGAGTCAATGAAGCCCTGGTCTCTAATGGGAAGTGAAACTAACATCTAGGGTCAGAAGTGCAACCCAGAGTCAGTCTGTATGTGTCACAGAGAAGCAGAAGAGATCCTAGCAACACTAAGAGCAGCAACACTGAGGAGCAGAAGAGATCCTGGCACATGGAATAACAAACAAAACGACAAGAACCTGGCACAGGGAACCCCACTCCCACACCTGAATGTGCAGACTCTGAGTGGCAGAAGAGTTGCTGTAGTCATGTTTTCTACCAAAAAGTAAGTCCTATAGCCATTGTTAGTTTTACAACCTGAAAGCATCCAGCACAAATTACTACTGAGTAACCTTCCCTTCCAGGTTAGTCAGATTAGTGTGCCTCAGTAATACCGAAGAAAAGAAGGGATCTTGTTCCTATATACCAGGAATAGCAGTATAAGCCACAGATCAGCAGGAGGGACCCACTCTTCACCTGAATCAGTAGCCGGAGTGGCAGGAGAGATGCGGAACCCATGGTTTCTCCTAGATAGCAAGGCCTGCTGAAGCCGTGGTCAACTTTGTGACCCAGCCATGGCTGCATATATCATTGTGCTGTGCCCCTTCATTACCAAGAAGCAGGCAGGCCCCATCTCTGCACACCTAGATTGGCAGCCTAAGCTACCCCACCCTTCCTGTGCTGCAGTCCCTGTGGAGTGAAGCCCTCTGTGCACCATGCCCAGGCATGTTTCCAGACATTCAGGGCTCCTGCTTGCATGGGCTAGCAGCCTAAGCCACCCCATCCCTCCTGTGCAGGGAATTTGGTGCTAAGGGGCTTCCTCCATCCTATGTCCAGGCACATCTCTACCCATTCAGAGCACCTGCTCACCTGGATCAGCAGTTGCGATCCCCACTCTTCCTGTGCAGAAATCCCGCTATGAAAAGGGTGTCTCACTGCTCCATGCCCAGACATCTCCCCAGAAATTCAGAGAAACTGCCTGCCTGGATTGGCAGCTGAGCTGCTTCACTCCTCAAGTACAGAGTTTGTGGTGAAATGATGCTACTTCTGCTCCCAGCCTGGGCACACTCCTAAGCATTCAACATACCTGTCTTACTCTTACTGGAGCAGCTGCATGACCTATCCCTGTCTCTCTCTGCAATGACCATTGTGACACCATTGGGTACTCTGCCCCCTGCTGGAACATCTAGAATACCAGTCCACCTAGATCAGCAACTTGAGCTGCTTCACCCAACTTTACAGAAATCTTGATACAGGAGCGCTCCTCTCACTTCACTCCCAGACATAGATCCAGACATTCAGTTCACTTGCATGCATGATTAGTAACCCAATCTATCCTATCCACTCTGTCCCCCACCACTCTGCAAAGACATTCTCATAACAGCCATTACTCTGCTACTTGCCAGGGCATACTTTCAAGCAGTTGAGACACCTACTGATTCAGCCCTACCTGCACCCTTTCCCCCAATAGAACACTCTCAGCTCTATACCTGAACATATCTCCAGGCTTCTGGCACATCTGCCACCCAGAATAAAACGTTGACTTACCACTCACTACCTAAGCAAACAACCTGGTGTAGCAGTACTTCCTCGGCTTCATATCTGGGCATAATCACAATTCAGCACACATGTAACTATGGACCAGGAATCTGAAACATCCCCCTCCCTCTTCCTATAGAAAGACACTGGGACTGTGATCACTCTGTTCCTTCCACAGGCATATCACTCAGCCAGAGGAAGTATATCTGCTTTTCTGGAACAGGAGCTCTAGCCACACTCCCCCATTCACTATAAATAACTAGTTACAGTAGTAGTTTCTCCACTCTTCACTGAAAATATTCCCGGAATCTAACAAACCTACTCAACTGGATAAGGAGCCTGAACTGCTGCTTCCTCCAGAAGCAAAGTTCTTGGTGTTGTAGTGCTCTCTGTGCTCAGTGGTCAGACATATCTCCAAGTATTTGGAGTATCTACTTTTCTAGATTAGTTTAGGTAACCTTCTCCTTCTTGTACAGAAAACTTGGGGCAGCAGAGATAACCTAACATTATGTGTAGGCATACTTCAGGGATTTTGGTGGCTGCACTTCAGACCTTGCCTTGGACCTGATACTTATGCTTGCCATCAGTTGATCTATAGGTAGATCTGTTTGGTCTTGCCCCACCTATCTTGACTGCACCCACTTTGGGGCTGAACTTGGAGTTTAGACCACTGCGTATTATACAGATCACCTCACTGCCTTAGATAACAGAGAGTTTATTCAGGTGACAAAGGATCAAGTAAATGCTGATCCATGTCAGTAGTAGCTCTCACCAATAGACATCATTTGTTTGTCTGGATGTTGAATAATGTAACATAATAGGAAACCTGCTGACACAATAGCATCCCACTAAGTAACAAAATAGGCTTCATGAGACATCCCACTACTCCTGTCCCACAGGAGCCAGTGAGTCAGCCTACACCACCAGTACAATGCTATTACAATGAGCACTCAGGAAAACCTGCATATACAAGCTATCTATATCCAAAGAATTTATACAGACCACTCACCAATGAAAGAACTAGAACCAAAGCCAAAGTGCCCTAACAACATATACTATAGAAACCTTACCAAGGTGGATAAACCTATCCAAGCAAAAACAAATTTAAAAAATAAAAACCATATAGTTCATTTATATGAAAAAGAATCAGAGAGCAACTTTATATGTACTGAAAAATAGTGTTACCCCAAAAAAGGGACACTTTAACTCACCTACAATGTAACCTAACTAAAATGAAACCCTTGAAATATCAGATGAATAATTCAAAATATTGATTTTTAAAGTACAATGAGATCCAAGAGAGAGCTGAAAACAAACACAAAGAAATCAGTAGAACAATTCAGGATGTGAATGAGGAGACTGACACAAAAACAGAAACAACAACAACAAAAAACTCATTGAAGGAAATATAAAACACAGTTGAAGGCTTTAACAGTAGAATAGACCAAGTGGAAGAATCTTAGAACTGGAAGATAGGCCTTTTAAATTAACCCAGTCAAATAAAAACAAAGAAAAAATAATTACAGGTTTGAATCAGTGGCTCAGTCTGCAATCCCAGAACTGAGGTTAGAGAATTGCCTGAGGCTGGGAGTTTGAGACTAGACTCGGCAACTTGGTGAGATCTCACCTCTACAGTAAATAAAATGGTAATAATAATAAACTGGGCATGGTAGCGCATGCCTGTAGTTCCAGCTACTTGAAAGACTGAGGGGGACAGATCACCTAAACCCAGCAGGTCAAGGCTGTGGTGGCCATGAGCATGCCACTGCACTCCAGCCTGGGCAACAGAGTGAGATTCCAACTCAAAATAATAATAATAATAATAATAATAATAATTTCAAAAAAATGAATAAATCCTTGGAGAAATAGGAGATATGTAATGTGTCAAATTAAGAATTACAGGCATTTCAGAGGGAGAAGAAGCTAAAATAAAGATCATGGAAAATATATTTAAGAAAATAATTTGAGAAAACTTTTCTGATCTTGAGAGAGATCTAAACATTTGGATACAAGAAGCTTAAAGAACTCCTACAAGATACATCAGAAGCCTGATGTGGTGACTCATACCTGTAATCCCAGCATTTTGGGAGGCAGAAGCGAGAGGATTATCTGAGTCCAGGAGTTCAAGACCAGCCTGGGCAACTTGTTGAGACTTCATGTCTGCAATGAATCAAAATATTAGCCAGGCATAATGGAGCACACCTGTAGTTCCAGCTACTTGGAAGGCTGAGGTGGAAGGATCGCCTGAGCCCAGCATGTCAATGCTGCAATGGCCATGAGTCTGTGACTGCACTCCAGTCTGGGTGACAGAGTAAGACTTTGACTCAGAAAAAAAGAAAAAAAAAATGTGAAAAAAGATGCATCAGAAGAAGCTCACCAAGACATATAGCTTTCAGACTATTCAAAGTAAACATGGAAGAAAATATCCTAAGAGTAGGAAAAGACTGACTCATCTACAAAAAAATAAAATAAATAATAAAAAAATAAAGTCTAACAGTAGACTTTTCAACAGAAAGCCTATAAGTGAAGAGAGAATGGAGTACTATTTTCTACTTCCTTAGAGGAAAAAAAAAAAAAGGCAGCCAAGGATTTTATATTCTACCAAACTTAGCTTTATAAACAAAGGAGAAATAAAGTCTTTCCAAAAAACAAACTTTAAGGAAATTTGTTGCCAGTATACTGGCTTTATAAAGAGAAGTTTAAAGTCCTAAACAAAGAAACACAATGACAATACTTGCTATTATAAAAAGTCATATAAGTACAAAGCTCAGAGTGCCTTTAAAGAGACTACACATGTGAAACCCCAAGGCAGCTATCTAATAACATTATGGCAGTAACAACACCTCACATATCATATTAACCTTGAGTATATGCCCTAAATCCTTCACTTAGTATACAGCAGAAAACTGGACTTTTTTTTAAAAGACCCAGTCATGTATTGCATACAAAAGATTCACCTACTGGCCAAAGATAATGACAGACTCAAAGTAAATGGGTGGAATATGTATATATACAGAGAATAGAAAACAAATGTGAGCAAGAATAGACATCCTCAGATCAGATAATACACATTTTGAACCATAGCAGTAAAAAGACAAAGAAGAGCAACATATAATGATAAAGGATGTAATCCAACTAGGAAATTTAACTGTCTTAAATATGCACTTAAAAATGGAACACCCAAAATCATGAAACAAACACTGCTTGATCTTAGAAAACATGTTAATAATAATGCAGTAATAGTGGGAACTTCAATACTCCACTGACATCACATGACAGATCATCAAAGCAGAAAAATAAAGAAACACTGTGACTCGAACTAGAGAGTAGACCAAATGGACCTAACAGACATCTATAGAACATTTCACCAAACAAATCTAGAATATACATTCTTCTCATCTTCATACAGAACATTCTCCAAAATTAACCATAAACTTGGTCATAAAACAAGTCTCAATAAATTCAAAGAAATTAAAATTAAGCCAAACATCTTCTTAGATTCCAGTATAACAAAATTAAAAATAAATACTAAGAGAAACTTCCAAAACTACACAATTATATGGAAACTGAACAACTTATTCTTGAATGATCCCTGGGTAAATAACAAAATTAAAACTGAAATTAAAAAATTCATTGTAACAACAACAACAACGAAATAGAGGCACAACATACCAAAACCTTCAGTATAACTATAGTATTGCTGGTAGGAAATTGTATAGAATTAAATGCCTATATCAAACAGATAGACCTGAAATCAACAGATTAACCTCACATTTCAAGGAACTAGAAAAATGAGAACAATCTAAATCCAAAGCTAGAAAAAGAAATAATGAGAGTCAGGGCAGAAGTAAATGAGATTGAAACCAAGAAATATATAAAAAGAAGCAATGGGTAAAAACATGGGGTCTTCAAATAAATAAAGATAATTGACTGCTAGCTAGACTAACCTAGAAAATAAAAGACTCAAATAAATGCAATCAGAAATGATAGAACTGACAATACAACCAATGCTACAGAAATGCAAATGATTTTAAAAAACTCCCATGAATATCTCTATGGCACCAAATTGGAAAACCTAGAGAATATGGATGAATTCCATTAAAACATACAACCTCCTAAGATTGAACCAGAAAGAAATAGAAACCCCGAATAGACCAATGAAATTGAATCATTAATAAAAAATCTTCCAACAACAACAAAAAGCCCAGGATCAGATGGATTCACAGCCATATTTTACCAGACATACAAAGATCTGGTACCAATCTTACTGAAACTGAAACTATTTGAAAAAATCAAGAAGAAGGGATTCCTCCCTAATTCATTCTACAAAACCAGCATCACCGTAATACTGCTATGGACACAACTACATGGAAACTGAACAAATCTGCCATGGACATATGAACAGCAAAAAAAAAAAAGATGACAGATTAATATGCCTGATAAACATAGATGCAAAAATCCTTAACAAAATATTGACAAATGAAATTCACAGCACATTAAAAAAAATCATCACAACCAGAATTAAAAAGACAAGCCATGTGATCATCTCAATAGATGCAGAAAAAGTATTTGATAAAATTCAACATCCTGCCACAATGAAAACCCTCAACAAACTAGTAAATGAGCAAACATACCTAAAAATGTATATGACAAAATACAATTAGCATAATACTTAATGGATAAAAGTTGAAAACACTTCCTCTCAGCACTGGAAAAAGACAGGAATGTCCACTCTCACCACTCCTATGCAACATAGTACTAGAATTCCTTGCAAAAGCAATCAAGCAAGAGAAAGGAATAAAAGACATTCAAATCAGCAAAGAGGAAGTTAGACTATTTCTATTCACTGGTGACATGATTGTATATCTAGGAAACCCTAAAAATTTCTCCAAAAGATTCCTAGATCAAATAAATGACTTCAGTGGTGTTTCAGAGTACAAAATTAATAAACAGAAAATCAGTAGGATTTCTATACTCCAATAAAGCTCAAGTTGAGAACCAAATCAAGCTCTTAATCCCATTTAAAATAGCCACATACATACACAAATAAAATACCTAGAAATATCCTTTATCAAGAAGGTGAAGCAGAATTACAAAACTGATGTAGAATTCGCTACAAGCAGAATTATAAAACTGATGTGAGAAATTGTAGATAACATAAACAAATGGAAGAACATCTCATGCTCATGTATTGGAAGAATCAATGTGATTAAAATGACCATACTGCCTACAGCAATCTAAAAATTCAACACAATTCTCACCAAAATGGTGCTCAGATAACTGATTAGCCATATGGAGAAGAATAAAACTGGATCCCTATCTCACTATGTACAAAAATTGACTCAAGATGGATTAAAGACTTAAATGCAAGACCTGATACTATAACATGTCTGAAAGGAAACCTGGCATTGGTTCCTCTTCTGGACATTGGTCTAGGTAAAGAATTGATTATAATGGCCCCAAAAGCAAATGCAACAAAAACAGAAACAGACAAATGCAACTTAAACTAAAAAGCTTTTGCGAGGCTGGACTCAGTGGCTCAACCTATAAACCCAGCACTTTGGGAGGCCAAGGTGAGTGGATTGACTGAGCTGGTGGGTTCGAGACCAGACCAGGCAACTTGGCAAGACTTCGTCTCTACAAAAAAAATTTAAAAAATTGTTGGGCATGGTAGAGCGCATCTGTAGTTCCAACTACTCGGAAGGCTGAGGCAGAAGGATCGCGGGAGCCCAGCTGGTCAACACTGGGGTGACCATGAGTATGTGTGCCACTGCACTCCAACTGGGCAAAGAAGTGAGACTCCAACTCAAAAAAAAAAAAAAAAGCTTTTGCACTGCAAAATAAGTTATAAACAGAATGAGGAGAAAACCTATGGAATGGGAGAAAATATTTGAAAATTATGCTTAAGGCAAAGGACTAATATCCAGAATCTACAAGAAACTCAAACAACTCAGCATGAAAGAAAAAAAAAACACAACGGCCTCATCAAAAAGGGGGCAAAATACACAAACAGCCACTTCTCAAAAGAAAAAACACAAGCAGCTAACAAACATAAAAAATGAATTATTACTAATCACATAAATATGCAAATTAAAAAACCACACTGCAATATTATCTTACATTAGTCAGAATGGTTATTATTAATGAGTCAAAAAATAAAAGATGTTGACACAAATGTAGAGAAAAATAAATGCTCATAAACTTTTGATTAGAATGTAAACTAGTTCACCCTCTTTGAAAAACAGTGTGGAGGTTTCTCAAAGAACTAAACATAGAACTACCATTCTATCCAGCTAGTAGCACTAGCGATCTACTAGTAGCTATCTATTCAAAGAAAAAGAGTTCATCATGTAAAAATATAACTGTACTCATATGTTCATTGCAGCACTATTCATAATAGTGTGTGAATATCATGAAACCAACTTAAGTGCCCATCAATGATTGACTGGATAAGGAAAACGCGGTACATATACACTATGAAATACTGCACACACATAAGAAAGAATAAAATCATGGCCTTTGCAGCAACATAGATGAAGCTG
This sequence comes from Carlito syrichta, assembly GCF_000164805.1. NCBI lineage: Eukaryota > Metazoa > Chordata > Mammalia > Primates > Tarsiidae > Carlito > Carlito syrichta. Next base: position 103,107 of record NW_007246417.1, on the reverse strand, counting down.
GTGATTATCATTCTTAATGAACTAACATAGAAACAGAAAATCAAGCACTGAATGTTCTCACTTATATGTTGGAGCTAAATAGTCACAAAGATGGAATTCACAGAAACTGGGGACACTAAAAGAGAGAAGTGGGAAGCATGAGTTCAGAAGTTACTTACTGAGCTCAGGAATGGGTTACCCAAGGGCCAGTCCTGAGAAGTACACAACATATCCATGTAACAAACATGCACTTATATCCTGTGAATATGTAGATATAAATACAGATACAGAGATAGGGATAGATATGGTAGATAAATGAGAGATAGATAGACGATAGATAGAATCAAAAGTTGTTAATCCAGCTGTACGTAAATGAAATGGTAAAGTAGCTCCACAAACATATTTTTCTAACAGAAACTCTAAAATATTAAGCAAAAAAAAGGTCTAAATAAACTTATCAGAAATAAGAAAACTATTCAAAGGTTTAGAGCAATAAAACAAAGCTGAATCAAGAAAAAGGCAACTTAAAATGATTTGGAAGGTTTACAACATGTCTACTTACCCTCAGATCACTCCCCTCCCTAGTTGAGTTACAGTATTATAACAACCACCACCCACGTTCCCAGTGTGGGTGGTTCCAAAGACAGAGCAGATTGTATTATTAAAGAATTATGTTTGTGTATTTTGACTTGTCTAATCCTACCTAGAACAACAATACAAGGTAATTGACATTTCCTTACCTAACTTGAAATTTTCTCAGGATGGAAAAGTGGCTATGCAAAGGAAATTTCTCAAATATACTGTAAAACAAATGAAAAAACTTGTGCCACATAAGGCAGAAGTTGGCATTTGAAGAAAATAATAGACATGCCTAAAGTCTGAGATGACAAGTGAGGGAGAGAGTTACTTTAAGTAATGAGGACATTGGAGGCACCAACCTACAACAGGGAATTTAGAAATAATGCAAATGCACAGGAAAGATGCACACTCAGAAAAATCTGAGAAGTCCCTCTGTCTGATGTTTAGGTTAAGTGAAAGCTGTGTACCTAAAGTAGAGTTGAAAATTGTCTGACTAAGCATTTAAGGAGTATCCCAACAAAGAGCCAATTTGCAAATGTAGAGAAACTTTTAAAAAATAATTTATTTTCCTTTCTTTTATTTCCTGTTTCTTTTTGACTTCCAATGTCTCTGTCAAAACACTAGCAGAATACAAGTTAAGGGAACAGAAACTTATGGACTACACCTGACAAAGAGTAGAGACATTACAAAAATAGTTTTAAATTACTTCTGAACAAACAAAACTACAACCCACATCAGGCAACAAAAACAAATACTAAAGAGAAAGAAACTAAATTTTATAGTTACCCCATTGAAATATTCTAAATTTCCAGCATTAAAAAAAAAATGAAGCATGGGAAAAAAAAAAAAAACAACAACAGAAAATTGTAAGAGAAATAAACAGAAATTGCTGCTGGGGAAACACAGATATAAGGTTTACCAGACAAAGACTTTAAAATTTTGTTTTAAATATGCTCAAAATGATAAAGAAAATATGAAGAAAGAACCAAAGCAAACCAAGAGAATGATGGTTAAGCAAATAGAGAATATTAATAAAGAGATATAAATTACAAAAAGATACCAAAAACATCTGGACTGAAATGCATAATAACTGAAATGCAAAATTTAGGCTGTAAATAGGTTATTTAAGCAAGCATAAAAATGAGCCAGTGAACTTAAAGAGGGATCAGTTGAAATATCTAGTATGAGAAGAATGAATAAAGAATAAAAAACAACAGTTTAAGACATCCTGGGGACACCATCAAGAATAGCAAATATCCATAATAAAAGTCCACAAGGAAAGGCGCAGAAAACTATTTAAATAATTCCTGAAAATGTTTGCAATTTTACTAAAAACATGAGTGTAAAAAGCTAAAAGGTCAATGATTTTCAAGACAATAAAGAAAAAGAGGTAAAAACTGAGACATATTATAAACAAATTGACAAAGACAATCTTGAAAACTGAAAGAGAGAAGTGATATTCACCTTTAAAAGATTCTTAAAGAAATTAATGGCCAAGTTTTAGCAAAAATTGTGAAGGCCAGAAAGCATAGAAACATATTTAAAGTGCTGAAAGAAAAGAAATTGTCCACAAATAATTCTATATGTTACAAAACATTTATCAAATTTGGAAAAAAATAAGAAAAATTAAAATTTTCAAGTAAAGAATGCTGAAGCAATCTGTTACCAGTAGATCTGCTTTAGAAGAAATGTCAAAGGGAATTTTTTAGGAATAAATGAAAGAACAATAGACAGTAACTTGAAGACAAATAAGGAAATGAAGAACACTAGCAATGGTCATTACATAGATAAATATAAAAGACACTATCACTGCATTTTTGGTTTTTAACTCCTCTTTTTTTTCTATATTATTTTAACAACAAATGTTCAAAAAATGATTGTAAATCTACATTAATGGACATACAATGTATAACAATGTAATTTTGAAAACAACAATATAATGGGGAAGGGAAGAAAGTATATAGGAGCAAAGTTTGTGTATACTATGGATATATGATGGTATTCAGTCAAAATAAAGTGTTATAATTTTTAGGGCCAAAAATCATCCACAAGTTATCACTAAGAAAGTAACTAAAATATACACAAAATAAAATAAGAAAGTAAACAAAATTGCACATTACATGAATTACTTAAACACATGGGGCCATAGTAAAGTGAACAATTCAAAAGATATTAAAAAAAGACATGATAGAAGCAATTTTATTAAACATGATAAATTAATATATATTAAGTGAATTTATATATATGTGTATGATTTATTAAATTTAATAAAATATTTTTATTATTTTCTATTATCTGCAGAATGGATTTTAAAAGAATTCAACCATATTCTATCCACAAGAGGCTGAGTCAAATCCAAGAAACAAATAAGTTGAAAATAAAATAATAGAAAAATATATCACATGTAGATAGCAACAAAAAGAGAGCTGGGAGGGCATACTAAGACCAGGCAAAATCAATTTAAAATCAAAACTGTTGTAGCAAAGAAGGATGTTATATGTTGATAAATGTGTCAATTCATCATGAAAATAAGAGAGTCATAAGCATTTATGCACCAAATAAGAGTCATAGAATAAAATCGACAGGCTTTTGCAGTCAATAGAGAAATAGACTCTTCTACAATAATACGAAGAGACCACAGCATTCTCTAGGATAGTTTATATGTTAAACCACATAAAATTCTCAAAAAATTTTAGAAGATAGAAATAATACAAAATATTTTCTCTGACTACATTAGAATGAAGTGTAGAAGAAGACTACAAACTAATATCACTGGTAGTTCTAGCAAAAGCAATTAAGGAAAAGCAAGACATAAAAGGCATCCAAGTTGGGTAAGAGAGAGTGAAACTATCTCCAGATGACATTATCTTATGTACTGAAGAAAACTCCTAGAGGTCACATAATAAACTACTTAGTCAATAAAGAAACACAGCAAAATACAGAATTATAGTTGACATACAATAAACAGTTGTATATCTGGGTACTAACAATAGCAAATTCAAAAGGAAATTAATAAAACAACTCCACTCACAATTTCACCTAAAAAAAAATACATAGTAGTAAATTTAACCAGGCTGATGAAATGCTTGCACACTGAAAACAAGAAAACATTGCTGAAAATAAATTAAAAATCTAAACAAGTGAATACCATCTGTGTACCTGCATTGAAAGACTTATTATAAGTAAGAAGTGATCTACAGAGTCAAAATAATCCCTATTAAACTATATTGATCTACAGAGTCAGTATAATCCCTATTAAAATTGTAACAACACTTTTTTGCAAAACTGGAAAAACTGTTTCTCAAATTTATATGAAATTGTAAGAGGTCTCTTAAACAATCTATCTTGAAAAAAGGGAGCAACTGAAGGACTCACATTTCCACAATTCAAGTTACTACAAAAGTACCATGATCAAAAGTGTGTGTTACTGGCATAAGGTTTGACATATAGACTGGAATATAACTGAAAGCCCAGAAATAAAATCATGTCCTCTTAAGTAAGGGTGCCAAGATCATTCAATAGAGTAAGAATAGTTTCTTCAACAAATAATGCTGGTACAACTAGATATCCCTATACAAAATATTGAAGATGGGCCCCTATTTCACATCATATAACAAAATTAACACAAATTAAATCATAATGTTAAATATACCAGTCTCAGAACTACAAAACTGTTAGAATAAAATATAAAGGTAAATCTTCACTATGTTAAAATCTTCATATTATTAGATATGACATTAAATGCATTAGCTTACAATATACAAAAGTTGAAGAAGGAAGATGAAGATTTCTGGAAGTCAATATAGGGGATGGCTGCATAATACTGTGAAAGTAGAAAATGCCACTGAATTGTACACTTTAAAATTGTCAATTGTATCTTAATTGAATCACACTTCAATTTAAAAAGAGAAAAGAACAAAAAAGTAATAAATTTGGGGCTATAAGAATAGAACAGAAAAAGTTTCATGTAATAGAGCTGAGCCCTGAAAAAATGTATAGTAAAAATAAAGTAGATGAGGCAGGGCACAGTGGCTCAAGTCTGTAATCCCAGCATTTGAGAGACCAAGGAGAGAGGATTGTCTAAACCCAGGGGTTCAAGACCAGCCTGGGCAACTTGGTGAGACCTTGTCTCTACAATAAATACAAAAATTAGTCAGTCATGGTAGCCTGCCCCTGTAGTTCCAGTTACTTGGAAGGCTGAGGTGGAAGGATTGCCTGAGCTCAGCAGGTCGAGGCTCTGTGGCCGTGACTGTACTAGTGCACTCCATCCTGAGACTTCAACTCAAAAAATAATTAATTAATTAATTAAAGGAGATGGAAAGAAAGAGTAAGTACACATGGAAAAAGGTAGTATAAAATATTCCATGTAGCCGGGCTCGGTGGCTCAGCCTGTAATCCCACGCCTTTGGGAGGCTGAGGTGAGTGGATTGCCTGAGCCCGCGGGTTCGAGACCCGCCTGGGCAGTGAGACCTCATCTCTACAATAAATCAAAAAATCAGCCGGGTATGGTAGTGCATGCCTGTAATTCCAGCTACTTGGAAGGCTGAGGCGGAAGGATCACCGGAGCCCAGCAGGCGAGGCTGCGGTGGGTGGGAGCGGCCACTGCACTCCAGTCTGGGCGACCAAGTGAGACTCCAACTCAAACAAACAAACAAAAAAATATATATATATATTCCATGTAAACCAGTCAACATGAGAAAGCGCACAGAGGTCAGCACAAAGGTCTTCATACTAAAGAACAATTGTGAAAAGGCCAACAGGCTTTCACAGACTTCTTCCCATGTTAAAGAATTTGGATTTAATCTTTAATATTTGGAAGTCACAGAATTATTGGTATCAGGGAAAAAGATGTTCAAATTTGCTTTTCAATGAGTTTTTTCTTGAACTGAGTAGATAGTATATAAGAGGGGAGCAAGACTGGAGGCAGTAAGAATAATTGTATTAGCTTATGTGAGAAACACAATGGTGAAGACCCAAACTGTATCAGGAACCATGAAGATTTTGTAGATATTTAACCAAGGGAGTTATCTGATGAATATGATATTTTAGAATAATTCAGCCAATGAGGTATGAATTTGAAGATAGAGAATATTACTGTGTTCTGAAATTGGGATGTAAATTAATGTGTAAAAGTAAACAGGAAAGGACATATTTAAGGGATATTTCAGAATAAGAAACAATAATGTTTGGTGACAATGAATACGAGGAGTGAAATAAAATTTCAGAGCCCTTCAAAATTGTTAGCTTGTAACATAAGAAAAATTGTAATAAGCAATATGAAGTTAAAGTGGAATTTTATTTATTTAAGACAGAGGATATGCTTTTTCTCATTTTTCTATTCTAATTTTAAAATAAAATATAAAGTTGTGAAAGATTCAAACTGGTTAGTGTTGAGTCAGTTATTTGTCCCCTGAGCCTCTGCCTCTTTTCTTCAAAGCAGTTTATAAATTAAAATACCCTGGGAACAGTGGCTCACACCTGTAATTCTAGCACTTTTTGAAGCGGAGTCTAGAGTATTGTCTGAGCCAAGGGGTTCAAGACCAGCTTGGGCAACTTGGCCAGACCTCGTCTCTACAATAAATAAAAACTTAAGTGAACACAGTGGTAAGTGCCTGTAGTTTCAGCTACTTGGAGGCTAAGGTGAAAGGATCGCCCCAGTACAGTAAGTGGAGGCTACAATAGCCGTGAGCATGCTACTGCACTCCAGCCTGGGATTCGGAGTGAGACTTCAATTCTAAATAAATAAATAAACACACAAATAAATATAAACTAAAATTCATTTTTCAGAGATGATAAAAGGATAAGTGGTCATGTTTGCAACATGTGTATATCAAATAAGATGATAATAAGTGCTAGTTATAACTAGTGTTCTTATCATTAATGGTAATGCTTAAAAAAACCAGTATTTAGGATTTAGAAACAATAATAATGCTGAACAATTCTAACAACAATATAATTCATCATACATTTCCCCTTGAATTATTTAATTGTTTTATTATCAGGTACTTTATCAGTTGCTACATGTTTTAGCATTTATAAGATTTTCTCAGGTCTTCAGTAGTATATTCTTAATGAATCTTAACCAATAATAGTTATAGAGTTTATACTAAAATTATTAACTTGTTCTTTGTTTTAATTTTATCAATATTACTTTACTCTTTTGAGTCAGGAGAAGACAATGATATTTGAGGTGTTATTCAAATTCCTTTGTTCATATTTAAGGAGACAATGTCATAAACTTCAATGCTTTCATTCATATTTAGTTCTTCATCAGTAGTAAAAATAAATTTTTTATGACTGAAGAGATTATGACTTAATAGGGAAGAAGTTTTCATACAACTTGTTAAATTCTATTTTAAAATGATAGCTTTAGTGTTCTCTATGTTAAATTTTAATCTATTGAAATTAACAATAATGAAAAATTAGTTTTCATTGTATCATTTAATATAAAGGACAGGTTGCACATGCTATATATAACCTTGTTTTTCAGAGTTGCTTAGCAAAACTTTAATTATTGTAATAACATAAATCTCTTTATGCCAAAGAAAAAAATGAAAGCTAGCAATGATAAGTGGAATAGTTGTGGTCAGTTGCAAAGCATTATCGTAGAATCAAATATTTGGCTCCCTATGGTTTATTAACATCTCTGAGCATTGCTAGATGATTCAAGACAAAACATTATTATTATAATATTGCTTTCAAATTTCACTAATCATATATTTTATATAAAATACTTTATAAGACGTGTTCAGTGACTCAGTCTGTAATCCCATGCCTTGGGAGGCTGAGGTGAGTGGATTGCCTGAGCCCGCGGGTTCGAGAACCACCTGGGCAACTTGGTGAGACCTCATCTCTACAATAAATAAAAAAACTAGCCGGGCGTGGTAGTGCACGACTGTAGTTCCAGCTACTTGGAAGGCTGAGGCAGAAGGATCGCCGGAGCACAGCAGGTCGAGACTGCAGTGGCTGGGAGTGGTCACTGTACTCCAGTCTGGGCGACAGAGTGAGACTTCAACTCAAAAAAAGAAAAAAAAACTTTATAAAATTAAAAGTTTTATTTCAATTTTCTTTGTTTTGAATTTAAAAAATAATAATTCAAGTTCAAGATTATATGTTTAAAGATAACATTTAGATGTTCTGAATGAGAAAAATTGAATTGTAAGCATAGTTTCTGCTAGGGAATTACTCGGGTAGAGAAGATAAAGAACTGTCTTGAGTGCTGTATCCTTCAGAAACAAGTCTGATTGGTGTTTATTTTCACCAATCAAGTGCAAAAAAGTGTAAATTATGAGATGAATTATTACAAATAAAATAGAGTTTATTTTTTATATTTTGTAGTTAATTTTCTTACTTATACTTCATTACCAGATGACAAGAAGGATTTAAATGAATTTTAGACCATTTCTATCTGCTGGCATGTTTTATTATATTTTCTCAAAGTTAATAGATGATGTTGCTGTCAATTTAAAATCAGACTAAGTGGATACACTGTGGCCACCTCATTACTTCTACAAATAATTTCCCTTTGCTTTACATAAATCAGAGTGTTAGAACTAACTGAAATTGTATTAGTGCCTAACTCTTTCAAAATTACAATGTTAATACTGTTTTAATTGTATTTAAGCTATTAATAATCAATACTAATTTTGAGCATGCATTTAAATTTTATATACACACACACACATACACATACCCATTAGATAAAAATTGTAAGAAACAATGAAATGGAAATGCTATATTTTTTAAAAATTGGAAACATAATAATGAACTCATAATAGTCTAATGTGTATAATTAAGATGTCAATAGAAGATAGCAAAATACATATTTGTAGAAATTTTATAAAGTTAATGATACAAAACTCACAGAACTAAGAAGTTTATGTAATTCCAAAGAGAATTGAAAAAAACAAAAACAAAAAAACCCATAAACTTGCATATTCCTGGGCATATTATATATAAACTACTCATAACCCTTCAAAAAAACATTTAAACAGTCATAGGAACAAAATTTGTTACATACAAGGGAACAATGATAAATATTGCAGCATACTATTCATTTACAAATAATAGTAGAGGGAATTTTTTGTCAGCAGACATAAAATAGAAGAAATTAGTGAAAGTTCTTTAGGCAATAGAAACAGAGTAGCAGAGAGAAATCGGGATCGACAAAAGAAAGAAAGAAAGAAAGAAAGAAAGAAAGAAAGAAAGAAAGAAAGAAAGAAAGAAAGGGAATAAAAAAGTAACCAGGAATTTTCTTTTTTTCTTAACTCTAATTGCATATACAGATAAGTGAATCTTTAAAGCAAGCTAGTCATCTGTAGTATTATAGCACAAATGTAATTAAAATATACTGCAAGAATAGCACAAAGATTGTGAGGGAAGAATTGAGAATACATTGTAAACTACTTAAACTGCAAATGAAGTGGCACATTATTGTTTAAAGAGAAATTCTGATTAATTAAAAAAGCAAATACTAAGAAAACCATTCTAATTTTTCAAAAAAGAATAAACAAAAAGAGCATTGGAGAGACAATAAAATGTTAAAAAATAGTTAAAAGAGGGACAAAAAGAGGATAAAAATACAACGAGATGATGAAAAAATAGAAAACCACTAGCAAAAGGGCAGATGTTAATCTGACCATATTTATAATTTAAATAAAATTTAATTGATGAAACAAACCTGTTAAAGCACAGAAATTGTCAGAGTAGATAAAACACAGACCTATCTATATGTGTCAACACATACATAATACACAAACACACAAAAATGCATACACACACATAGAGCATCATACAAACTTCAAATGTGAACACACTGAAAGCAGAAGTATGGAAAATTGTATACCAGGCAAATACTAATCAAGAGAAAGTGGGAGGCAGGCTCGGTGGCTCAGCCTGTAATCCCGCACCTTTGGGAGGCTGAGGTGAGTGGATTGCCTGAGTCCATGGGTTCGAGACCCGCCTGGGCAGTGAGACCTCATCTCTACAATAAATCAAAAAAATCAGCCGGGCGTGGTAGCACACACTTGTAGTTCCGGCTACTTGGAAGGCTGAGGCGGAAGGATTACTGGAGTCCAGCAGGTCGAGGTTGCAGTGACCAGGAGCAGCCACTGCACTCCAGTCTGGGTGACAAAGTGAGACTCCAACTCAAAAAAAAAAAAAAAAAAAAAAGAGAAAGTGGGAATAATCATATTAACATTAGATAAAATGAACTTTAACACAGAAATATTTCTAAACAATAGTTAATAAATATGTCAATGTTGAATAAGCCATATTATCCTAGATGAGGGTGAACAGAGCAACAGCTTTACAGAAAAACAGTGAGAATACAGAAGACCTGAAAATTACTATCAACCAACTGGGTCTAATGAATATTTATAGTACTTAGCAAAACAGAGCATTCCTTCAAGTGCACAATAAATATCCATTAATTTTCACTATATTCTGCTCTTTTAAAAGAAAAAATCTCTCAAAATTTAAAATAACTGAAATTTAATGTATATTCCAGGAGCACAATGGAACTAAATTTAAAAAAACAATAAGAAGGTAGCTTAAAAATACACAAAATAGGTGTTCAGACAAGACAGTGACTGGACAGGTTGGACTGTGGGATTCTCCACAAAAGCAAGTGTCCATAAAGACTTTCTGTGTGAGTAGGCATGTGCTGGTGGGAGAGTGAAAGTCCGTCTGAGGGGAGACTGGGTTTTATGCACCCAGGGCCCCCCCTCTGAAGGTGACTGAAAGCCCACACCACCTTGAGATTTGAGCCATGGACACGAAGAATTGTCTGCTGTTTGCGGGACTCTCCTGGGAAAAGCCTAGTGAATCCAGCTGATTCTCATCATCTGGTCCATACCATCATCTGTTATACAAAATCAACTGGAGCCCCAGATCCAATCAGTGGAGAGAGAAGATCAGGGAGCCCCATGCCTGGTGAAGAAATGCTGACCGCAGCCATTTTCTCTGCCCCAGGACCAGGCAAGATCTCCATTGCCCGCTCCCCCAGCACCTTCCAGCTCCACCCAGCCTCCAACTTTGAACCTAAGGTAACCTCATCAAACTGGGAGAGAGAGAGAGAGAGAAGCTCCTCCCCCATGCTGGTTCAGACACAGACAAGTCAGATCTGAATGGCAGACTTGACAGACAGCAGGGTGAGTCTAGATCTGATCCACCCTCTTCCAAAGTAGGCCTGGGGTATCTGGCCCAAGCTGTGAGCAACCCTATCAGCCTGTGCTAAGAGAAAGATCAGAACAGAAGGGACGTTGGACTTACAGGAATGACCTCAGAGTGAGTTTGGTTCCTTGTTTTTATTTTTTGTCTGTTTGTTTTGCTCATTTTTGTTTGTTTTCTGTTTTAGTTTTTTTCTCTCTTCCTGTCTTTGATAATGTTTTTGTACTTGCTTTGTTTCTGTTATTTTACTGATTTTTTTCTTTAGACTTCCTGTTTGTGGTTGGGAAGAGTACATCAATAGGGACGTTTTTATTGGTTTGTTTGTTTGTATGATTGTCTGTATGTTTTAGGGTTTTAAAAAATCTTTTCTGTCTTTGTGTCTCTTTTCATTTGTTAGTCAGTAAGTTTGTCTGTTTTCCCTCTTACTCTTCTCTCTCTCCACCTTCCTCTTGCCTCCCCCTTCAGTTTTCCATTCTTTTTCTTTTTCTTACCTCATTTTGTGTTTAGGGAGTAAACCTATACCTCCACTACATGGACAGATTGTAAGGCAGTGGGAAGTGAGTTCCAGGGTGTCTATACACCTGTTGGTGGATACAAGGATCTGCAGATGGATTTTGAATCACAGCTGCCCACTCAATTAAATCTAGAAACTGAAAAAAAAGTATAGTCCCCAATTCACAGTCCAGCTTCAGAATTGAACAAAGACAAAAGATCCACATAAGGAAGAATAGGAGATTGAGCAAACAGAAGTAAAAGCAACCCCACCATCCCTGAACCCCACCATCCCTGAACAACATAGAATTAAAGAAGAGGAAGAAAAAAAAAGTGTGGTGGTGGGGAGGGAAATCTACACAAATATAGAAAAAACCAAAATAAGAATATGGGTCGCCTTTGGGAGGCTGAGGTGAGTGGATTGCCTGTGCCCACGGGTTCGAGACCCGCCTGGGCAGTGAGACCTCATCTCTACAATAAATCAAAAAAATCAGCCGGGTGTGGTAGCACATGCTTGTAATTCTGGCTACTTGGAAGACTGAGGCAGAAGGATCACTGGAGCCCAGCAGATCAAGGCTGCAGTGGCTGGAAGCGGCTACTGCACTCCAGTCTGGGCGACACAGTGCGACTCCAACTCAAAAAAAAAAAAAAAAAAAGAATATAGGTCTCAAACAGACCTCTGGCAGGTCAGACACTGAGAAAACAGACTTCAGAACGTAAACAATGAAGAGCCTTTAAAATGACAGGTCTCAAATTATAAGCCCAGATATCAAGAAATTAATAGAGAGAATAAGTAGAATTGAGGAGAGATAAGAAAATATGAAGGAATTGATAACTGAGATAACAGCAGTAAAGAATACTGTGAATGAAATAAATAAAAAACTGATAGGCATGAAAAGCAGAATTAGCCAAGCAGAAGAAAGACTCTCAGAGCCTGAGGACCAAAATATAAAACTAACCCTAGCTATCAAAAATCATAGAAAAGAAGCTTAAAAAGACAAAACAAGCTGGGCTCAGTGGCTCAGCCTTTAATCCCACGCCTTTGGGAGGCTGAGGTGAGTGGATTGCCTAAGCCCATGGGTTCAAGACCCGCCTGGGCAGTGAGACCTCATCTCTACAATAAATAAAAAAAAAATCAGCTTGGCATGGCAACACATGCCTGTAATTGTGGCTACTTGGAAGGCTGAGGCAGAAGGATCACCAGAGCCCAGCAGGTCGAGGCTGGGCGACAGAGTGAGACTCCAACTCAAAAAAAAAAGACAAAACAAAACCTTCAAGAGATGAGGAATTATTTCAAGAGGCTGAAGCTAAGAATAAATGGACTTCTTAGGCAGGAAGAGAGACAGAGACCAACCTGGAACACACATTCTATTAAATTATTCAAGAAAACTTCCCTCATTCCATCAGTGATGTGACCATTCAAATATAAGAGATTCAGAGAACTCCTGTGAGACAACAAATGAGAAGACCAACTCCTAAACATATAGTAATTCACCTAAACAAAGTATAAAATAAAGAATCCTAAAGATCAGCAAGAGAAAAATGTCAGACTACCCACTGGGGAAGATCAATTAGAATAGTAACAGATGTATCTACAGATACACTTAAGGCTAGGATAGCTTGGAGCCCAATCTTCAAAGTTCTCAAAGATAAACAATTTCAACCAAGAATAACATAACCAGTTAAGCTAAGATTCATCAGTGAGGGAGAATTAAAATCTTTTCCAGACATTCAATCCCTAAGAAGTTATACTGCCTCTAGATCAACTCAACAAGAAACAATTAAGAAAATATTAAACACAGAAGAAAGGGAAAAAAGAATGACAAAGTTCTTCAAAAAAGTACAGAAAAAGATTGAAAACACACATGAATCAACCCAAAAATCAAAAGAAAGATAACAAACAAAGAGGAACAACAACTCTATAAGAACCTCATGACAGGAACAAGTTCTCACATTTCAATAATTAGCCTGAATGTGAATGGACTAAATGCACCACTGAAAGACATAGAATGGCAAAATGGATAAAATATCATGAGGCAACACTATGTTGTCTCCAAAAGACTCATCTTACCAGAAAGAACACTCACAGACCCAAAGTAAGAGGATTGGCAACAAAATTTCAGGCAAATGGAACACAAAAGAAAGCAGGAGTTGTGATCCTAATATCACACAAAAAACTCTTTAAGTCATCAAAAATTTAAAAAGATAAAGAAGGTCACTATATAATTATAAAAGCTTCAATCCATCAACAAGAAATATCCATCCTAAATATATATGCATCCAACATAGGAGCACCAACTTTTATAAAGCAGTTTCTAGGCAACATAAAAAAGATTGACTCTAACACTATCATAGCGGAGGACATTAACACCCCACTCACAACCCAAGACAGATCATCAAGACAAAAAATCAGCAAGGAGATCCGTACCTCAATGTGACTCTTGATCAAGTACACTTCATTGATACCTATAGAACACTCCACCCAATGACCACAGAATATACATTCTACACATCCGCACAAGGAACACACACTATGATAGACCACATCCTTGGTCATAAATCAAGCATAAACAAATATCATAAGATTGAAATTTTACCATTTACCTTCTCAGATCACAGTGGAATCAAAATAAATATCAATACCAACAAAGTTCCCACAAAACCCACAAAGACATGGACACTAAGCAGCATAATGCTAAGCAGCTCCTGGGTCAATATGGAAATCAAAACAGAGATTAAAAGATAACTGGAAACAAATGAAAATGAATAAACATCTTACCAAAACCTCTGGGATATCATAAAGCAGTAGTAAGAGAGGAATTCATATGTCTACAAACACACATGAAGAAAATGGAAAGATCACACGTTAGCAGCCTATACGTCACCTAAGGAAGCTGGAAAAGCAAGACCAACAAAACCCTAACCTTAGCAGAAGAATCCAGATCAACAAAATAAAAACCCAAATCTGGGACATAGAAGACAAAAAGATAATACAGAAAAATCAGTGAAACAAAAATCTGGTTATTTGAAAGGATAAACAAGATTGATGGTCCCCTAGCTAGACTGGCCAAGAAAAATAGAGAAAATCCCAAATAAACACAATCAGAAACATAAAAGATGAAGTCACATCTGACCTTGAAGAAATACATAAGATTATCAGAGACTACTCTCTACACTTGCATGGCAACAAACATGAAAACCTAAAGGAAATGGAGGACTTTCTGACATCACGCTACCTCCCCAGGTTGAAACAGGAAGAAAATGAGACCCTATATAGATTAATAACAATCCAGGAAATTGACTGTGCCATAAGAAAACTACCCCCCCCCCCAAAAAAAAAAATCCCGGACCAGATGGCTTTCCAGCAGAATTCTACAAAATGTACAAGGAGGAACTGATACCAATCCTATTGAAAGTATTTCAGGTGATTGAGATAGATAGAACTCTCCCCAAATCATTTATGAAGTTAGCATCACATTAATACCCAAGCCAGGTAAAGATCCAACAAAGAAAGAGAACTACAGGACAATTTCCTTGATAAACATAGATGCTAAAATTCTCAACAAGATCCTCGCAAACTGGATTCAACAACACATCTCAAAAATCATCCACTATGACCAAGTAGACTTCATCCCCAGGATGCAAGACTGGTTCAACATTCATAAGACCATAAACGTAATTAAATACATCATCAGATGTAAAAACAAAAACTATATGAATATATCATTAGATGCTGGAAAACTTTTGATAAAATCCAGCACACCTTCTTGATAAAAACCCTTGAACATCTAGGCATAGATGGAACATACCTCAAAATAACAAGAGTCATCTATGAGAAATACACAGCCCACATACTGCTAATCAGACAGAAATTGGAATTATTTCCCCTGAAAACTGGAACACGACAATGATGCCCACTCTCACCCCTCCTGTTCAACATAGTTTTGGAAGTCTTGGCTAGAGCAATCAAAGAAGAGAAGGTGATCAGGTGTATCCAAATAGGAAAAGAGGAAATCAAGTTATCCCTCTTTGAAGTCAATGTTATTCCATACCTTGAAAACCCAAGAATATCTGTCAAAAATCCCTATGCACAGATAAAGGACTTTGTCAAAGTCTCAGGTTGTAAATAAATGTGCAAAAGATAATTGCATTTCTATACACCAATAATAAACAAACAGAAATACAAATAAAAAGCACAATTCCATTCACAATAGCCACCAAAAAAGTGAAATACCTTGGCATCTTCCTACCCAGAGACATGAAAGAATTTTACAGTGAAAACCACAAAACACTGCTCAAAGAAATCAAAGATGACACAAGCAAATGGAAAACTATCCCACGCTCATGGATTGGAAGAATCAATATTGTTAAGATGTCCATTCTACCTAAAGCAATCTACAGATTTAATGCCATACCCATCAAATTTCCAGCAATATTCTTCTCAGATCTAGAAACAACCATACAGGAATTCATATGGAAACATAAACAACCAAGAATAGCCAAAAGAATCCTCAGCAAAAAACTAACAAACAAACAAAAAACAAAGCAGGAAGTATCTCACTCCCAGACCTTAAACTTTATAATAAAACTACAACAATCAAATCAGCCTGGTATTGGTACAAGAACAGGCGTATAGACCAATGGAACTGATTTGAGATTCTAGAAGCAAAAACTCAATTTCTCAACCAACACATATTCGACAAAGTCTCCACCACCAACCACTGGGAAGATGAGAAACTATTCAGTAAATGGTGCTGAGAAAACTGGCTGACCATATGCAAAAGATTGAAACAGGACCTACCTTCCCCATATACAAAAATCAACTCTAAATGGATCAGAGACCTAAACATAAAACCTCAAATTATTAGAACCTTAGAAAATACAGGAGACATCCTTATGGAAATTGGAACTTGCAACCAATGCCTGATCAAAGCCTCAAGTGCCCATGCCATAAGACATAAGATAGACAAATGAGACCTCATCAAACTGACAAGCTTCTGCAAAGCCAAAGAAACCATCAAGAGAGCAGAGAGACAGCCCACAGACTGGGAAAAAGTATTTGCCAACTGTATGTCTGACAAAGGCCTAACATCAAGGATCTACAAGGAACTCAAACGTGATGAAAAGAAAAAAAACAAACAGCTCCATTGCCAAGTGGGCTAAAGATATGAGTAGACAGTTCTCAAAAGAAGATGTATGAGCTGCCAACAGATACAAGAAAAAAATGTTCAGTCTCACTAGTTATCAAAGAAATTCAAATTAAAACTACACTGAGATACAACCTAACTCCATTCAGAATGACCATCATAAACAACTCAAAAAATAACAGATGCTGGAGAGGATGTGGTGAAAAAGGAACACTTCTATACTGTCAGTGGAAGTGTAAACTAGTATAACCTCTGTAGAAAACAGTGTGGTGATTCCTAAAAGTTCTAAAAATTGATTTTTCCATATGACCCCACAATCCCCCTACTGGGAATATACCTGGAAGAACTCAAATCACTCTATAAAAAAGACACCTGCACATGTATGTTTATCGCAACATTGTTCACAATAGCAAGAACACGGAACCAACCATGCTGCCCATCAAAAGAGGGCTGGGTGAAAAAATGTGGTACAGATACACAATGGAATATTACGCAGCCATAAATAAGAACAAAGTCATGAATTTTGCAGCAACCTGGATGAACTTAGAGTCTATAATACTGAGTGATCTTTCACAGAAACAAAGAACTGAGTATCACATGTTCTCACTCATAAGCGAACCTTGAACAACTGTTGTAATACTATAAGAAAAGGATTGACAGCAGGATACTGCAGGGGAATGGCTGGGTAGGGAAGTGGTATTGGCAGTAGTGGGAATTTGCCTGGGGAAGGGGGGGCACACCTCATCAACAAGGGTATCTACATAATGCATATTTGTATACCCAGCCTGAATTTTATCCCACAATTTTAAAATAAAAATTTTAAAGTTAAAAAAATATAGAAAATATTTAGAAATTAAAATGAAAACATCTATATAATTGATCAAAGAAAAATATTATAAGAACAATTTTAATATTTTAGTTGAATAAAAATGAAATTACACATCAAAATTTGCGATTACTGCTGTAGAGAAGAATGAAGACCTCAAATCAATGGTTTAAGCCTCCAACTAAACAAAATTTTTAAAACGAAAAATGAATTAATCTAAAAGTAATAATAAGAAAGAAAATAAACAAAAAATCAATGAAATTGATAACTGAAAAATAATAAAGAAGACAAATGAAAAAACTTGTTTCTTTGAAAATATGAACAATTATTGATAAGCCTGAATACAATAGAATAGAGAAGACACAAATTATAAATATCAGGAAAGGCAGATCATAAACACAGACCTAAAAAGTAGGGTATGACAAAAAACAAACACACAAATCTGTGCCAACAAATTGAGATAGGTAAATTATTTGATAAAATAAACTTCCATAGCTTACTCCAAAAGAAATTCAAAGACTAAATTGCCCTATATCTTATAAGAAAAAAATTGCAATTTGAATCCAGACTCAGATGACTTCCACCAAGTATTCAAATAAAAAAAAAAATCATTGATGGTTATACAAAATATATCCAGAATATAAGACAGCAGATTATTTTCTAATTCTTTGTGTGAAGCCAGCATTACCTTGATAGTAAAAGCAAAAACTTGACAGAAAAAGATTTCTAAAGACCAATATTTCTCATGAATGTTTATGTAAAATTCTTCAATAATATGTGTTGTTTTTTTGGTTTTTTTTGAGTTGGAGTCTCACTCTGTCGCCCAGACTGGAGTGCAGTGGCCGCTCCCGGCCACCACAGCCTCGACCTGCTGGGATCCGGCGACCCTTCCGCCTCAGCCTTCCGAATAGCCGGAATTACAGGCGCGCGCTACCACGCTCGGCTAATTTTTGGATTTATTGTAGAGATGAGGTCTGGCCTGCCCAGGTGGGTCTTGAACCCACGGGTTCAGGCAAATCCACTCACCTCAGCCTCCCAAAGGCATGGGATTACAGGCTGAGCCACCCAGCCCGGCTAATAATATGTGTTTTAACTGAATCTAGCTATATATAAATATGACAATACATGATAACCAAGTGGATACAACCCACTTATAAAGTACACAAATTGCTTTCTGGTACACTAAAGTGAGCAGTCAACACCTTGTAGGGTACCTTAAGTTTGTGCTGCTGGTCATTCTCTATTTCTCTTATTAGCCCAAAGAACATTACCATAGTCCATGAGAACCATCTCAGCCCTTTCACAAAAGTAATAAATAAACAAAAACAATGAATAAATAAATAAATACATTGCTAGATAGCCCAAGAGCCAGTATATTGCTTTTCTGACAAAACACTAGAGACATTTCTAATAAAATTAAAGTCAACATACATATAAAACGTCTCAACACTATAAAAAGGCAAGAAAATAAAGTTGAAAATAGAAACATGAATTGTTCTTTAGTAGAGAGACATCATTTCTTTAAAGTTATAATGAAGTTATTATTAATTTAGGTTCTCAATAACCACTGCCTCACTAGTCTGCAGTCAAGAGGTACACATACATGGTGAATGCAGCAGGCTACAGGACTATTGCAGTGGCACTGTGATTTACCGCTGAAAATGTTTGGCTCTGAATAATATTTACCTAGAGCATAATCATAATTTCTGTTATTTTAAATTTTCCTTATCTGACCAATTTACACAGATCTTTGCTATTACCCATTGACTTGGTATGACAGAACTCTCAGGGATAATAAGGAATTCTTATAATCTTTTTTCATTTATTATTAGATAGTTATAAATCTATCTGATGCACAGATAAAATGTGTAGGTGGCACATAATGATAACTCTGCTTACAGAAATTAATCTCTTTAAATTACACTGAAAAGATACTTCCTGAGCCTCCAAATTCTCATAAAGTTTTATTGATTATAATTTTAAATTACATTTTAACTTCAGTTTTTAATTTTTGCTCAGAGACTCCATTTTTTGAAACGTCTTTACCAGACTTTCACTTCAATCATTTTTTCTGAGGATTTTTTATTTTGTATTTGTAGAAGAATCTTCAGAGGTTCCAGGATGGAATAGAACACTGTTACAAAAGACAGATTAAGAAGAGAAAAACAAACATTTTATCAGCATATATATTTACACATATACGTGAGAGACACCAAAGAATGAGTAATTCTCAGAGAGGGGACTTTGAATTTCAGTTTGCATCTTCAAGAAATAACAGTGAATGTTTCGAGACTGACAAAGCAAAAAGGAGTTTGAGTCGCTGTGGGTAGCAACCTGAGGAAAAGCAAATAAATGGTTTATAAATGTAGCTAGTAAATCACATTTATTTAAATTTACCTGACATTATCTATCCCTAGGCCAATTGCAATTCAAAGTTGTCTTCAGTGTTAATCTTTGTTATCCCTGGTAGTAAGTGGTACAGAATACCTTTTGTTTTTGTAAATCTATGTCTTACTTTAAGACAAATTGAGGGAGGGCAGAGAGATTTCCTCTAATCTGCTGTTTCTTTTGATCTTCATCTAATCAGTTTAACAATCCTCATGTTTTGGGGCAGCTTATTCTAGTCTCTTACATATTCATTCTCTTGGTTATTTTTCTGCACTAATATCACTTTTATTCTGATTTAAGTACTCCATATGTGAGTTTTAATTTCTAAGATCATGTGTTGCTTTTCAATTTTTCTCCTACATTTGATCAAGCCTTGTTGCATTTATTCCCACTTATCTATTTCTATTATCAGTTTTTTAAACTTATTATTTATAGTTCCTTATACTCAAATGCTTTTTTTTGAGATATTTAATTTGAGTGTCAAATTACAATTTTCTTCTGCTTTTTGATTATTAAATTGGAGTGGTTCAAATGCTGATACATTTTAATTTTCACTTTCTGTTTTTTCTTATAGTAGTTTATACAGATAAACATTGCTTTTGAATAATTATTTGATGAACACTGAAGATTTGGAGTGGTTTATGAGTTCACAGTTTAAAAAACAAAATTTTGATTATATATGTTTTACTACAGTTGTTGTTCATTGTCATTTTCAAAAATTGAATGCTAGTTTTAATTGATGATAATTTCTGCCATTTAGTTATATAAATTATATTGCCTATGTTTAGAGATTCCTACAATCACTTATGCTAATAATGAGTTTTTGTCATTAATAATCAAATATTATCATGGGTTTTGTTCAACAATGTTATCATATAACTTCAAGATAGAATTCATATTGTGCAGTTTACTCTGATAGAGTTTGAGTAGATAATAAATAATGATTATATATTTTTCATTGAAATTTTATTTTAGTAGAAAGTAAAATTTTAGACATTCTTTGATTTTTAATACATTACTAATGAAAAATATGCTTTTTAATTAAGTAAAATGCACTTCTATGTTGCCCTAGCTATACATATAAAAGTCAGCTTTAATTACACTAGATTTAATATTGCTTAAAAATAATTGGTGTTGAAGGAATGATATATTTTTATATGCATATAATTTTCAAAAAACCTGAAATATTACCATAAGAGATAAAATTCTAATAGTACTTTAGTGAAACATAAATGTTAATTGCTCTTTCTAATAAAATTTTGGGACTCATTTATAAAAATGTGTTAAAAGTTCAGTTTCTATTTTTATTTTATAAACTCATTCTACTCTTATAAATTATGCAAGAAAAGAAGCATACTATTTTTATCAGCTGATTTACCTTTAAAGAACTAAACCTAGATTTTATACTTAAAGTTCATCATTTATTCTTGTATGGGAAATTATATATTTTTCCTCTGATTTTTATCTTAAAAATAGCATACTTTACTGACGTAAAATAATAAAAGTCTATAGCTCTACATAGGGTGATTATTCCAAGTAGATAAAATTTCTATATTTCCTTGAATCTTTTTTTTGAGGTGAACACTTAATGAAAATAAAATACATATGTATGTATGTATAATGTTTTTGTATGTGTGTTCAAAATATTTTAATTTATTTTAACCTTTCCCCAAAAATAAATTAGTTGGTTTCTTTTTACAACTTCTCAGGCATACAATTGTAAAAAGATGTTTATTTGAAACTTATCCCTTTTAACGTATAAGAAATAGTAGCATTTTGTTATTCAGTGACATTTATTTAGGTCTTTATTGATATTTACTCTTACCAACAAAGGAGAAGCCCTTAATCAGTGAGTGAATAGCTTAAGCTTATGAACAACCAGCTAAGAATTAAAATCTCTCTTACACAAAACTTTGTTTTCAGTTCACTTACTCTGAACCCTTTTCTAACTTTGATGTCCAAGGCTTTTACTTTGAAGGAAGCTCAAATTAAAGTTTCTTGACAGATTTATACATTATTGAATGGCTATATTTTACTAGTTGAGGGAAAAAAAAAACTATTATAAAAATACAAACAGTTCTTCTATAATAAATCCAGTGCATAGTAAATGACTTAGTTATTATTTTTTAAACTTGTGAATTATGAGTTCCAGGAGAGAAAGTCCAGATTTAGTTCAAGGTGGGGAATAAAATTGGAGACACCTAGGATAAATATGAATGTCTTCCTTGTACCAGAAATAGTCTCCAACAAAAACAAACAACAAACAATCTTAAAAGCTGGCCAAAATATGATTATGATCAATCAATCAATAGTGGAGTCATTACATAACTTTCAGGACAGCAAATACTTGAAGCTAAGGGAACTACAAAGTAAGGATTCCAGGATTTAAAATTGCTTTTTTTCTTGAAGTATTTATAAACTCCAAAGAAATTGATGGCTGTTGGAAAGGAAGAAATCTCATAAGGTGCAGAACAAATATTTGGAATTCAAGGTCCCCCAAGGAAGAAAGTTTCTGCGGGAAAAAACCCTAGGTTGGAACCTCTGGGTTGGAATATCCCTATAAAAGTGAGAATGAGCAGAAAATAGTCCAGTGTCTACAAAGACTCAAGCTGAGCTTCAAATAATCTCAACCCTTGGTTCCACTTAGAGGAGAGGATATGCCTCTATATCAACTGCAAATCAAAATGAAGAGTAAATTATCTATATACATTTTTTAAAAGTAAATTATTTCCAAATAGTCAACAATAATCGCCAATCATATCAAAAGATAAAACAGATGAGAAAAAAACAGCAACAAGAGTTCAAACAGGCAAAATTAAAAGACTGCCAAGAGAAGATGATATAGAAATATTTCAGATATACAATTTAACTATGATGAATACTCATAAAACAAAAGACGTGGTGGAAATATTAGTAAAGAACTATAAAATAAAGAGAAAGAGAGAGAGAGAGAGGGAAGAAAAAAAATAAAAGAGGAGATGAGTACTTTATAATCTCCCTAGGCAATAACTAAAAAGAAGAGCTTCTTTTTATAATTACTTTTACCATAGACTGAGTAGATGAAACAACATTTTTTTCCCCACACTTTTGAGGACTGGGATGTCCAAGATCAAGGTTCTGGTTGACTTAGTTCCTGGTGAAGTATCTCTTTCGTATTTGCAGATGGCTTCCTCCTTACTGTATCTTCACATAGTAGAGAGATAAATTATCTCTCTTTTGTCTCTTTTTATTTTGTAAGGGCACTGATCTCATTGATGAGGGCTTCACATTCATGATCTAGTTCCTTTCAAAAGTTTCATTTTCAAATGCCATCACTTTGGGGATTAAAATTTATCATATACATTTTAGGGAGAAAAACAAGCATTCTGTTTACAGCAAGCCCAAGAAAATATCTTAAATGAGGCATGGAGAGAAAAGTAAAGAGAGATAGAGAGAGAGGAAAAAATATCTTGGATAGAGTAATGACTTTTAACATATGTGTGGTAAAAGGCTTGAGGAAAGGCAAAGAGCAAATAGAAAAAATAACTATTTGAAGAGATAATAGCATATAATTTTCCAAAATCGATTTAAAAGCACAGTAGGATAAATATAAAAAAGTACTGTGAAAGTCAAATAATGTAACAATGTATAACAAATAATGTAATAGTATGCTTGATATATTATGAGAAGTTACCTGAAGATCCAAGACAAGAATATGAGAAACAGTGAAGAAAAGAAAATACAACTTCTTCAAGGAAGCAATAATAAGATAATTTGTCTTCTTAAAAGAAACAATGAAGAAGACAAGAAAGTGTTATTTGAAAGAGAATAACTTGCCTAGAACTGCATTGCTACTGAAAATGGCTTTTATAAATCAATGCAAAATAAATACACTTTTAAAGAATAAATAAGATTACTCATTAGCAATAAACTCACATTTTAAAAAATCCCTAAAAAATCATTCTTTAGACAAAAATAAAATTGTATCAGCTAAAACAAAAAATTCAGGAAGAAATGATGATCAAGAAAAATTGTAAATATATGACTAAATATGAAGTCAATATAAGTCAACAAATTGACCTATAAAACAATATAAAAATCATATGAGGTTTCAAATATACCTCATATTGTATTAAGTAGATTAATCAATAAAAATATATTGAGAGAGGTTAATTGAAGTTAAAATACTATAAAGTTTTTTACTCTGAGAAAAGATGTGTGTAAATTTATTTCATAATCTGAGAAGTCAATAAGGACTGTGGCAATCTCTAGGGTAGCCATAACGACAAAAATGTATAATAAATGTGTTACGCATGAAAAATAAAAAAGTTTAAAAATATTGTATGAATCTAGTGAAAGACAAGAAAATAAAATTTAAAAAAGAACACAGAACAAGTAGTGAAATTAGAAAAGAGTAGAATGATAGGCTTAAGTCCAGGTTATATGGTTAGTTAGTCAACATATATGTGACCTGCAACTAAAGTAAGAGATTACCAGATTAGTTTTTAAAAACAAGAGATATTTGAAATATAAGAACACAGAATATTTGAAAGTAAAAGGATGAAATACATCTAATGTGATCTAAAATATAGTTGTTTTAGGAATAGAAGTGTCAAACAAATTAGTCTTCAAGATAAGTATTACTGAGAAAATAAGAAGTTGTTTTTGACTACAATTAAACTATCAAGAAGTTATAATATTTCTATATTGTGTATTTAATAGTGTAGATTCAATATACGAAAAGCAAAAATTGGCATAACTAAAGATAAAATTCCACAATAATAATAAAGAATTTTGGTAGAATTTATGCAGTATCAAAGAAAATAAGTCAATGATAACCAGCATATTTATAGAAGGTTTGGAAAATAAAATTATATTTGATTTAATATAAAAAAGATTCCATCATAAATTTAATCAAGGAGGCAAAAGATCTCTACACTGAAAAATAAAACACTGGAAAAGAAACAGAAGAATACATAAATAAATGAGTAGATATCATCCATTCATCAATTGGAAGATTAATATTGTTAAAATGTTCATGTTACTCACAGTAATCTATAGATTTAATGCACTCCTTATCATAATCCCAATGACATTTTTCACAGAAATGGAAAAAAAATAATTTAAAAAATATATATAGAATCAAAAAAGCTTCTAAGGAACCAAATTAATCTTGAGCAAAAAGAACAATGCTAGAGGCATCACATTACCTGAATTCAAAATATATTGCAAAGCTATAGTTACAAAAACAGCATGGCATTGGCATGAAAACAAACACTGAACAGAATAGTGAAGCTAGAAACAAATCCGTCTGTATTTACAGCAAACTAATTTTTGACAATTGTACCAAGAACATACAATAACAACAACAAAAAAATCTCTTCATTAAATATTGTTGGAAAAACTGAATATCTACATGCAGAAGAAGAACATCAAACTTTTTTCTTTAAAAAAGGAAAAAGAAGCCGGGCTCAGTGGCTCAGCCTGTAATCCTGCACCTTTGGGAGGGTGAGGTGAGTGAATTGCCTGAACCTGCGGACTTGAGACCCGCCTGGGCAACTTGGCGAGACCTCATCTCTACAATAAATCAAAAATTAGCCGGCTGTGGTAGCACGTGCCTGTAGTTTCAGCTACTTGGAAGGCTGAGGAGGAAGGATCGCCGGAGCCCAGCAGGTCGAGGCTGCTGCTGT
>NW_007246417.1:0-77837 GCF_000164805.1 Carlito syrichta | reverse complement strand
CGGCCACTGCACTCCAGTCTGTGTGACAGAGTGAGACTCCAATTCAAAAAAAAAGAAAGAAAGAGAAGCTAAAATGCAATGGTATGTAAAATTATGTTATTTATAAAGTTGTGAAAATATTCTTAAAATTCTTTAATATAAAATCTTCCATATTGTTATGCCTGAAATGTGAGAAAATGATACGCCAGCCCACCAGAGTTTAAATCACAAGTTCTTTATTAAGTGTGCGATCAAGAGATGGTTTATGCCAGAAGGCTCTTGATGACTGAATTGAATCAGTAATAAACTTTTATAAGTAAAATCTGCAAGTGGATGAGGGGGTGAGGGAATGAGGAACTAAAACAAAAGGGAATAAAATGTAGGAACAAATTATAAGGATATGGTAGGGGAGATTTGCAAGGAATAATTTCTTAAATTTATTGGCGCAACATCTGATTTCAGTTAACAAAGCATAAAATTACATGGAACGTGTGGCTTGGGAGTTTGCAAATGATCATCAAAAACTATCAGTGTGATTAACTCAGGAATCAAAGCTGGGGCTTTGTTGCCATGGGAACGTTACAGCAATCACACATATACATTGGGAGGTTATTCTTAGGTCAGGCAGGCAGCTAAGATGGAGGATTTAAACAAAATAGGATTACTTATGACAAGCAGGCTAGTACAATTATTTTATTAGCTATTTTATTCTTAGTGATTATTTTATGGTTACTTCATTCCCCCCTTTTAGTTGTGTATGAGTCAATTCATTGACTCTTCAGTCATGGGTGTGCAATTATAGCTTTCATATACATGAGCTTTATGAAATTGATTTGTTGTTTAACAAAGTTTACAAACCAGTTTAGTATACAAGGCTCTATAAGCAAACCAAGAAAAGTATGAGAGGTTCGACCAGACTAGTAATTAGAGTAGTTAACCATGGGTTTCAGTCAAATAGTGAGTGGAACCAAGATTTTCTAGCGTTTAGGTCTTTTTGTCATCTGTCAACATTTTCTTCGAACTTTTGGAGGGTGTTTTTAATAATTCCTGATTTATTTGCATAAAAATAACAAGCTTCTCCGAGAGCAGCACAGAGTCCTACTTGAGATAAGAAAAGCAAGTCTAGACCTCAGCGATTTTGGAGGACAACTTCCGCTAGGGAGTCTACCTGGTTATAAAGTTGGTCTATAGCAGATTGCATGTAATTTAGGTCAGAATTAATGTCCTGCACAAAGTTTGATTGTTCTAGTTCTCCGCAGAACAAGGCTAAAGAGCTGAGTGTAGTTATTTCAGCTACACTTAGCCTGATTAAGGCAGGGACTAGTAGGGGGCACCACGCTTTTGGCGAGTCGCCGGAAGGCCAGGAGGATTGAATAATAAGGTTCCCCAGGACCATTATAAGCATATGCCTGGGGGAGAACATGAACAGTGACACATAAGGTAGGCTTATTATTTAAAATTTCAGTAGTAACACAGGTTATAAGACCTTCAAGACAAGCAAACCAGAAATTAACAGGGACTACATAGGCCATAGATTCAGTTATAGTTACAGTGAGAGATGAGATGCAAACATTAGAAAATGGGAAAGCTAGTAAGTTGAAGTTTAAAGTTATAAGACGAGAGGCATTTCTTGTTACGTCTCCTATAGTGACATGAACTGTTTTTGGAGAACATGTAGTTTTGCCAGTGTTGCTGATAATAGGAGTATTTACTCCTAAACCTACAAAGTAAGGAGGTTTTGACTTTAAGCAGAGTCAACAATCTGAGGCTAACTGTGGCCAAGGAGCATTGAGCAAATGGTGCATATGAGTTAGCATAGGAAAAAGACTTGGGGGCTGCTGAGTTGAAGGTCTAGCCCCTGGACAAGCCTTTTTAAGCAACTTTGGAGGCTGTGTTTCTGGATGAATTTCCAGGACTGGCTTTGGAAGCAGCTGAGGTGGACTTGGGGTGGTAATTTGGCTAGCAGGAGGCAGAGATGGATGAAAACTGAACATGGGGTCTTCTAGATAAGCTAGTGGCTCTATTGGCCTAGGTTTATAGCCAAGTATTCGCCTTTGAATGGTAAACAGGTCACCATGGTCATAGCCTGTCAAATAGAGTCATAGCCCCAGGTTTTTCCTGCACTCCAAATCCAATGATGGGGACTGTTGATTCATATAAATACCAGAGCCTCAGGGGAGATGGACCTGGAGCCCACCAAAGAATAATTTTAGAGGTATCATTGGGTCCTCCACTGTAAGTAGCAATGGTGACACATTTCCAGTTAGGACAGAAGAAATCTTCTGCTTGATTACAGGCTAGTTTGGTGGGTTTTCCAGGACATAGATAGAAGTTTACATCTCTGAGTTTTAATCTAAGGTTCTGGTTTTTTGGTAAACCTGGTGCCTCTCAGGTTGGAAACTGTGATGCTTCCCAGGTACTTTTGGGTAACTGTCACTGACTCCCCCTCCTTTTGCATCTAAGTAGTACAGTTGGACCTTAAATATTATTGAAGGTCCCGGATATGTCCAGTTTTGGCTAACTAAGCTGTTGCCAGTTTTGAAAGAGATTAGGGAGAAAGAATATATAGCATATTTATCCTGGGCAGCAGTTAAACTTATTGTAAGCATAATAATGCAATAATGTACCCAGTGCATAAGAGATAAAATAGCATTAACAAAACTTTCTCGCAGCGTTGCCATTCTGCAGGAGCTGCAGTGAGCCGTCCTGCACCAAACCCCAGATCAAGTGGGATAACAAAAACAAGAGGTAAGGGATGAGTACAATGCATTCAGAGAACAATAATTAATAGATAGTCTCACGTTTCAGTTGTGCAGTGGTTAATTGGCCTGTAGGTTGGAGCAGAATGGCAGACTTGGAGGGTGATTTTGCGTGGATTGTTAGGATTTCTGTCTACAGTCCAAATATCCAACAAGGTTGGAGCAATGTCATATTCTTTGGCTTCCTTGACTCTTGGGTGATGGATCCAAGCTGGTATTCCACCAACCGTGAGTCCCATTGGAGTGGTGAGGATGACTTCATAGGGTCCTTTCCAGGTGGGGGTTAGTCCTTCCATTTGGAATTTGAAAGGCAGCATGGACATTGGTGTGAACAATGATCTGTACTTGTTGCAGAGACTAGAGATACTTTAACAGAGATTGTTTAGTAATTTCTTCAAGAATGGGATCTCGCAACCAGAGTAACAGAAGAGGGGGTCTTCCAAACAAGACTTCATATGGCATAAACCCAGCCTTGTATGGGGTACATTTAGCCCTAAGGAGGGCCAGAGGCAAATGATTTATTCATATTTCAATGGTTTCTATTATTAATTTGGTTAAGATAGATTTTAGAGTTTGGTTCATGTGTTCTACCTGTCCAGAGCTTTGTGGTCAGTAGGCACAATGTAATTTCCAGTTGATGTTTAGTGATTTACTAACCAGCTGAACTATGGACTTGGTGAAGGCAGGACCATTGTCAGAGCCAATGGAGAGGGGGAGCCCATACCTAGGAATTATTTTATTTAATAAAAACCTTGCATCCATTAATGCAATTTCATTTTTTGTGGCAAAGACCTCTACTTATCCAGAAAAAAGTATCTGCCAACACCAGTAGATAGTTGTACCCCACCTGTGGATATTTTATTTCAGTAAAGCCTATTTCCTGTTTTTTGCCAGTGCTTAGTCCACAAGCCCTGATTCCTACTGGAGACTTCAGTCCTCCTTTGGGGTTAACATGGGTGCAGGCAGGACACATTTCAGCTGCTGACGTGGTCAGGCTGCTTAAATCATTAATGATGTAAAAGTAATTTAATAGTTTAGCCATCCTAGTACCTCCTAAATGAATAGTGGAATGAAATTGTTTTATTAATGTATGGACAAGAGCTGCAGGTAAAACAATTCTTGAGTCTTTAACCCAACCCATTAAACTTTTTGTGAGCTCCTGCCAGGTCCACTGTCTCTTTTTCCCTGTGGGTATAGTTGGGCTTCTGTGGAAGAGAAGGAGTTGGAAAAGTTTTAATTGGCAAAATAGTCAGGGGTTCAACTGGGAGTTCTGCTGTTTCCTGAGCTGTCTGGTCCACCAGGCGGTTCCCAGTTGCTTCTGGAGTGTCAGACTTTTGGCGACCCCTGCAATGTATGACAGCCACCTCTTTAGGAAGCCACATGGCCTCTAGGAGGGCTAAGATTTCTTCCTTTTTTTTATAGTCTTACCTGAGGCAGTAAGCAGACCTCATTCCTTGTAGATCATGGCATGCATATGGAGTACGGCAAAGCATACCAGCTGTCATTGAAGATGTTTACTCATTTTCTTGTTACCCAGCACAGAACCTGAGTTAAAGAAATTAACTCAACTTTCTGAGCCAAAGTACCTTGAGGCAGCACCTGTGA
Source organism: Carlito syrichta (assembly GCF_000164805.1). Lineage (NCBI taxonomy): Eukaryota > Metazoa > Chordata > Mammalia > Primates > Tarsiidae > Carlito > Carlito syrichta. The sequence goes on along the minus strand of NW_007246417.1, from coordinate 73,494 downwards.
CCAGATTACATCATGAGCTGTGGTTACAGCTGCAGCAGCCTTGTGGACCCCCCCATCACCAGGCTGCTACGATCAGTAAATAGGTCAGCATCAGCCTGGCTTAAGGGAGTGTCTCGAAGACTGGGCTAGCTGGCCTGAGAGACATCCAATACATCTTCACAGTAATGCATTGATGTTTCCAGATTGTCATCAGGCAACAGAGTGGCCGGATTGAGACATTGAGTAAGACAGAAAGTTAGTCTTGATTGGTCAAGCAAAAGACTCTGATATTGGGTGATACGAGTATTTGACATCCATCAGCCAGAGGCTCCTCAGAGCAAAGTCTCAACAGCATGAGAAACAGTTAAAGATGAGTTTTGGCCAAAAGTTAATTTGTCTGCTTTCTTAACTAGTATGGCCATAGCTGCAATGGCCCAGAGACAAAAGGGCCAGTCAGAAGCCACTGCGTCCAGTGTTTTTTGACAAATAGGTCACCAGTCTTTTCCAGGGTTCCAAGGTCTGAGTAAGGACCCCTTTTGTGATTCCTCATTGTTCATGAATGAACAAATGGAAAGGCTTAGTAATATCTGGAAGGGCTAGTGCTGAGTTTGTGTCAACACTGTTTTTAGCTGCTGGAACACTTGTTCCTCAGTAGCAGTCCACTTTTGGGGTTGATCCCCTGCTGTGACTGTGTACAGGGGCTTGGCAATTTCAGCAAATCCTGGGATCCACAACCGGCAATACCCTGCCACTCCCAAGAATTCCCATACCTGTTTTTTGATAGTTGGTGTGGGAATTTGAAGAATGATTTCTTTCTGGGTAGAGGTCAGGGATCATCTACATTTTTTCAATTGGTTTCCCAGGTAGGAAACTTCAGGAGAGCAGAGCTGTGACTTCTTTGCTTAAACACAATAACCCAAGTCATGGAGGAGCTGTAATACAGCCTTAGTACCTTGTAAACAGGTGTCCATGTCTTTGGCTGCAAATAGGAGGTTATCTACATACTGGAGTAAAGTACATTCAGGGTGCTGGGCATGAAACCCTGACAAATCCTGTTGCAAGTCTTCTCCTAAGAGAGTTGGGGAGTTTTTGAAACCCTGTGGTAATTAAGTTCAGGTTTACTGCCTGGTATTCCCTGAGTCTGAATCTGTTCATTCAAAAGCAAAGATGGATTGACTGACAGGGGACAAAGGAATAGAAAAGAAAGCATTCTTTAAATACAGTACAGTATGTACATGATGTTGAGGGGGAAGCAGACTGAGTGAAGTGTATGGGTTAGGAACAGTTGGATGGAATAATTTCAACCTGCTTATTAACTTCCCTTAAGTCCTGAATTGGTTGATGACTAAAAGTTCCCAGTTTCTGAACTGGCAGGAAGGGAGTGTTCCATGAAGACTTATATGGTGTTAGAATATTGCTGGCTAAGAGTCTTTTTATGTGAGGAGAAATTCCTTTATGGGCCTGTAAACTCATAGGGTACTGACAAATACAAACAGGAGTAGCTGATGCTATTAGACTTACCACCACTGGAGGGTGAGGTTTCACCAATCCTGGTGGGTTGGTCTCTGCCCAGACAGAAGGAAACTCCTGTTGCAACTATAGAAGCAAATTTGATGGAACATTTTCAGTAGAAAACCTAGAAGAAGTTTAAAGAATTCTTCAGAGAACAGAACAGTCAAGAGCATCTGATAGGCAGTAGGAATAAACATTTCAGTTTTGTCAGGTGAAAACACAATGGTGGCTCTTAACTTTTGAAGTAAGTCTTGACCCATAGGAGGTAATGGGCAGTCTGGAGCTATTAGAAATGAATGGGTGGCTTGCTTTTGTCCCTCATCAACAGTCCAGTTGGAGGTGAACTTGCAATTAGTAACTGCTCCTGTTGCCCCTTGTACCAAAATTTGCTTCTTAGACTAATAGGTCCTAATGGTAACTTTAGGACCAAGTGCTCCACCTCAGTGTCTACTAAGAGTTGAACTGGGTGGCCCCTGATAGCAGTGATTACCATGGGCTCTTGGGGGCCTAAGGAAAAAGATCCCTGACTCCTTCAGTCCAAATTATTTCCAGCCTCTCCAGCCGAGGGCACAACCAGAACTGGCTCCTGTAGCGGGTGATGGGGACAATCTTTGACCCAATGACCTAATTTCTTGCAATAAGCACACTGGTTCTTTGCCAACCAAATGCATCTGGGTTTTTGACTCATTTGGCCCTTCTTGTTATTGAACTTTTGGCGAGAAGACTTGGAATCCTGGGACCTGAAGGGCTGTCACCAAGATTTTGGCTTGTCTTCTTGCAGGTCTATCAGCTGCCTGCACTGCCTGCTTCTGTTTCTCAGCATCTCTGTTACTATAACCTTTATGAGCTACCTTGAGCAGCTGAGAAATATTTATTCCTGCAAAGCCTTCTAGCTTTTGCAACTTATTTTGCATGTCTGAAGCTGCCTGAGCCACAAATACCAAATTAATAGCTCAAGCATTCTTGGGAGCTAGGGATCAAAAGGGGTGTAAGTCTGAAACGCCTCTTGGAGGTCCTTGAGGAATGCCCCTGGAGACTCCTCAGGACCCTGAAGAACCTCAGTAGTTTTAGAAAAGTTGATAGGTTTTCAGGTTGCCCCCATTCAGATCTGCTAATAGAGCCCATTGATAGGTCTGCAATGCCCTGGACCCTGTTAAGGTGTTGGGGTTCCAGTCTTGGTGAGAAGGGGGAAAATCTCTATCCAGTATATCTTGATTTTCCTCCTGTGTGCCCCCAAAAGAGTCCAGAATAGACTTTCTGGCCTCTAATGCATTCCTGCTCTTTAGCAGTAAACAAAGTGACAAGAAGCTGTTGGGAATCGTCCCAAGTAGGGTGATAGGTATGCATAACTGACTCTATTAAAGAAATCAGAGCCTGTGACTTAGTAGAGAACATTGGGTTCTGATACTTCCAGTTATATAAATCAGAAGAAGAAAATGGGGTATATACCATAAACAACTGCCTGGTTCGATCTGCCCCTGATGCAGGAGCAACTTCCCGAAGGGGAAGGAGTGGGGCTGGATCAGTCTGGGATTGAAGTCAGGCAGCCAAAGGTGGAGAAGACAGAAAAGGGTTAGAATTGGAGGCAACCACATCCACAGTCAGGGATGGGGGTGGCTGTGGGCAAACAGAGACAGCCACATCTGCAGCTGGGGCTGGGGACAGCTATGGGCACACAGAGGTGGTGGAAGTAATAGTGGTGAGGAAGTCTGCAGAGCATATGGTTGAGGGTTAGAGTTAACTGGATCCTTAAAAGACTCCTCAGTAGAAGGAGGTAAAACAAGATACAATCCATAAGAAGCAAGAATAGGTGATAGATGAGGTGTAACTGCTGAATCATGGACAGGTGGCTTAGGTGGTAGAGGATCCATAATATGGGAATTAGTATTTCCTGACCAATTAAGAGATGAGGAGACCAGGACTTGACTGGTGGTTTCACGAAAACAGGCTTTCAATCAGGGTGGTGGGTTCTGTACCAAACTCAGTCACTGATTAATATAGGAGAACTGATCCAGATGGCCAGAATTTCCCCTAACAACTTTCCAAACAAATTTAGTAACCTTGACATTCAGAGACCCTGTGGAAGTCCACCCAAAATCAAAGGCAGGCCAGTCTATCTTACAGAGGGTTTGGAGTCTGCCTTTTGAGAGATGGACACCGGAATCTTTAGCAAATGCAACAGAAAATTTCTTTAGTATACAGTCCAGAGGACTGACTGGTTTTGAATCCTGGGAACCCATGATGCACAACGAGCAACCAACACAAAAACAGACAGAAAAATAACACATTTAAACCTAAAAGAAAAATCACAACTCCCTGGAACACCTCAGGACCAGAAATAAGGGGACTCTATTCAGCCTACATCTTGGCTTCATGAATAGTGTCCAAAGGGTGACCTTGTTAGGTCATGACTCCCTTCAACTGAAACAGAAACAAAGACCGCAGTTATAAGCAGACAGAAAAATAAATCTTACCTCCTAGATGATTGTAGATAGACTCAGGTTCCTTTAAAGCAACAACTGCCAACAGTCATTCCAACTTCCTCAGAGCTGGTGGAGAGGTGAAAGAGACCTGAGAATCTCAGGAGGTACCTCCCCTACACCTCTCCTCCCAACCAGGGATGGTTGGAGTGAGGCAGCTGCTTGTGCTGGCAGGCAAAAATATTTTCTCGCTGGGGCCTCCAAATGTTATGCCCGGAATGAGAGAAAATGATATGCCAGCCCACCAGAGTTTAAATCACAAGTTCTTTATTAAACACGCAGGCAAGAGAAGGCTTATGCCAGAAGGTTCTTGACAATTGAATGGGATCAGTAAGAAATTTTTATAGGTAAAATCTGCAAGTGGGTTACATAGCAGGAGGGTGAGCAAGGGGGTGAGGGAATGAGGAACTAAAACACAGGGAACAAAATATAGAAACAAATTGTAAGGATGTGATGGGGACTTTTGCAAGGAATAATTTCTTAACAATTTTTTATGCAACGTCTAATTTCAGTTAACAAAGCATACAATTACACGGAAATTGTGACTTGGGAGTTTGCAAATGGCCAGCAAAAATGGTCAGTGTGATTAGCTCAGGGAACAAAACTGAGGGTCTGTGGCCATGGGAACATTACAGCAATCACATGTATACATTGGGAGGTTATTCTTAGGTCAGGCAGGCAGCTAAGATGGAGGATTTAAACAAAATGGAGTTACTTATGTCAAGCTGGCTAGCACAATTATTTTATTAGCTATTTTATTCTTGCTAATTATTTTATGGTTGCTTCAATATAAATGCAAAATATTATATGGACAATTTTATGTTTGTATACAAAGATAAAATATTTTATAGTAGAATATTTAATTTAATAAATAACAAGGGAAATTAAGAGTTCATATATGAGACTCTATCAGAAGTTCAGTAAATGTTTCTATAAGATGCAAATAAACCATCATTGGCTATGACTTTGCACAGATTATTTCCACTGAAATTGCAATCAGATTTTTTCTTTTTATTTTGTTAGGTAATAAAATGAGGATAATTAGTATATTCATTATGTCAAACATTTATTATTTCTTTGTATTAGAGAAACAGTATCTTTCTTCTAGCTATTTGAAACTGTGTATTATTACTAACTACAGTCATATGACTGCTATAGACCACTAGAACTTATTCATCCTATCAGTAATTTTGTATCTTTTTACAAATCTCCTACTATTTCTTATTTTCCTGACCTTGTCAGCCTTTAGTATCCTTTGTTATACTTTTTACTTCTATGAGATCAATTTTTTTTTTTTTTTAGAGTCCACATATGAGTGAGAACATGCAATGCGTAACTTTCCGTTCCTGGCTTATTTCACTTAAAAAAATGTTCTCCAGTTCCATCCACACTGCCATGAATAAAAATATTTTATTCTTCTTTAATGACTGAATAGCATTTCATTGTGTATATCTACTATTTCTTTTAGTTCATTTATCTGTTTTTCAACACATGCTGATTCCATATATTGGCTCTTATAAACAATGGTATAATAATCATGGAGGTGTAGATATCTCTTTGCTATACTAATTTTAGTTTCTTTAGATAGATGTCCAGTATTGGGAATGTTGAATCATATGGTAGTTCTATTTATAATTTTTGGAGCAACTTCCATAATGTTCTTCATAGTGGATGTACTAGTTTGCATTCTCACCAACAGTGTATAATTATTTACTTTTCTCCACATTTTCACCAATATATGATTTTCTGCCTTTTTGGTAATAGCAATTCTAACTAGGGTGAGATAATATCTCCTTTTGGTTTAACCAGATACTTGAGCAGAGAACCTTCATGGACATTTTTTTATTTCATTATTCTACTTGTATTGTTAGCCCTGGTTTTTCAAGCACAGGACTTCAAGATTTATTATGTCACACTGGGTTTACAGGTGACTGCCCTCAGAATAAAAAATATAATATAGAAACAAGAAACTTACTTTAGTCCTTTATTTCTTCCAAGTATTGACTTCTTTCTAGAATCTGTTTGCTTCTGTTTATTCTTCATTACTTGAACCTATATAGTTATTATTATAGATGTTGCATTTGTTATAGTTTTTCAGCATTTATATTTGCTATCTGTGAGAAATATAGCTTGATAGGAGGCTGGCTGGGTGCAGTGGCTCATGTCTGTAATCCCAGTATTCTGGGAGGCCAGGGTAGGGGGATTGCTTGAGCCCAGGAGTTCAAGACCATCCTAAGCAACATAGCAAGACCTCATCTGTAAAAAAAAGTAGTAGTAGTAGTAGTAGTAGTAGTAGTAATAAATTATTCATGCATGGTGGCATGTTCCTGTAATGCCAGCTACTCTGAGAAAAAAAGTTCAAAATATCAATATATTTAAAAAGTTTTTTTTTCTTTTTTGACTTTTTTAACAGCAGACATTCTGATCAATGTGAAATGGAATCTCACTGAGGTTTTGATTTGCATTTCTCTAATTAGTGATGTTGAGCTTTTTTTCCATATGCCTGTTAGCCACTTGCATGCCTTTCTTTGAGTAATGTCTGTTCATGTTCTTTGCCCACTTTTTAATGGGGTTATTAGATTTTTTTTTCTGTTGATTTGTTTTAGTTCCTTGTAGATTCTGGATGTTAGACCTTTGTTAAATGTATAGTTTGCAAATATTTTCTCTCATTTTATAGGTTGTCTTTTCACTGTTCTGATGGTTTATTTTGCTGTGCTGAATGAAGATTTTTAACTTGAGAAGGTCCCACATGTCAATTTTAGTTTTGTTGAATTTACTTTTGAAGACTTGGTCAAGAATTCATTGCCAAAGCCAGTGTTCAGGGGAGTTCTCCCTAGGTTTTCTTCTAAGATTTTTATAGTTTGAGGTCATATAATTAAGATCTTAAACCATTTTGAGTTAATTTTTTATAGTAATAAGTAGGGATCCAGTTTTGTTCTTCTGCATATGGTTAACCAGTTTTCCTAGCACTATTTGCTAAATAGGATGTTTTTCCCCCTATATTTGTTTTGGTCAACATTGTCAAAGATAGGTTGTTCGAAAGTCAGTTGTTTTATTTCTGTGTTCTCTATTCTGTTTCATTGACCTATGTGTCTATTTTTGTCCCAGTACCATGATGATTTATTTACTGTAGCCTTGTAATAACGTTTGAATCTGACAGTGTGATGTCACCGGCTTTGTTCTTTTTGCTTAGGATTACTTTCACTATTTTGGCCTTGTTTTTTTGTTTTTGTTTTTTGGATTTTTTTGCTTCCATATAAATTTAAATATTGTATTTTCTAAGTTTGTGAAAAGGCTATAGGTTTTATTAGAAAAAATGCTTCCTCAAAATAGAAAATACTTTCATATACCCAAGATTGTTTACAGGCATGTACATATTCTTCAGGTCTGCCCTCTGACCACTTTAATCCTTTTCTTGGATTTTTTTAAACGGGTAACAATCCAGTATGCTCAGCTCATAGTATGACTCTGTGACAGGTAAGCTTTTAAGTACTCTTAGTCGCTTGAATTGCAGCAGCTTTACAAACCTAAAGGTAATCAATCATTCAAATTAATTAATGAAGACAATAAAACCATCCAAGGTATACTGAATGTACCTAATGCTGGACAAAAATTTTTTTTTTACCTCTTCCAATCAACAACTATATAAGAAAGGAATGTATTGTTACAATTTTAAAATGAAGAAGTGAAGGCATATAAAAATTAAATAACATGACCAAATAAACAGCAATTTGAAAATCCAGAATTAAATCTAGACCTTTCTGATGCCTAACTAAACCAGTGATCCTAAATATTATGCAATTTGTTTTCAGTGCACTAAATATATTGTGTTGTTCCTAGAATGTTCAATATCCAGGTTTCTCCATCTTTTCACTCCTTCTGGTAATATTTCTTAGGGAGGATTTCACAAGTAAAGATTAAAAAATGGGTCACTACCAGCCCAAACACCTAATCTTCTAAGTGTTTTCTAAACATTTTAGTATTTGAAGAAATGGAAGATAAGAGTTTCTAATGGAAGGGATACAAGTTTGATGCATGAAACAGCAGTCAGTCATACAGTAGACACTACAAGGTACAGATAAGTAAAACAACTTTTTTGCTTCATATAAACCTTAATTTAAAATAGGAAAATAATCTTCCATTTACTTAATCTAATTGTTTGACATTGAAATTTTAAAAGCTCTTCTGATACTAGTATATTATTTTGCTTAAGTTCTAGTTTATAATTCTATTTTACATTTTCTTTTTTTTTTTGGTCAGAGTATTTAAGGGAGAGGTTGAGATGGTAATGATATTAGATATTACCAGACATCAAGTTAATCACCAGTAATGACTTTTACATGTAAATTATTTTTGGAACTATGAACAATCTTAAATAGTCTGCCTAATTATTAATAGGTAGAAATAATTAAAGAAGATACAAGTTGACCCCATTCATGTATGTTTTCTTGAAAAAAGGATATTGATCAGAAGATATGTTTGCAGAAAGAAGTCGAAAGCTAAAATAACTATTTTTTTTTTCATTATGGTGACAGTTACATATGCATGCATGGTTGAATTCCATTAGTTTAACCTTAATTTTTTTACAAAACCGTGTTTAAAATCTAATCTTCCCTTAACACTATTTGTATAGAAAAACAAAAAATATGAGAGTTATTACTTGAGTTCTAAAGACAACAGTAATTATTTTAGGTGTCCTACAATAATCCAAAACAGATTTAAGAAACACTAGATTTTGGTGTTTGAATTTTGACAACACAGTTTAGGGAAATCATACCTTATGATGTGCACATAATGTTGAAACTTATATTTTGAATTATACTTTAAGTTTTATTTTTAATCACACTTATCTTCTTTTGTCTCTCAGCTTGTTTTTTCCCCAAAGAGAGAAAAGAAAAAGAAAAATGAGAGCCTAATTGAATAATTAAAGCAGAAATCATACTGTTTGAAAAGTTCAATGTTTCTCCTTTGATGTCTAATCAGTGTATATAGTAAATATTGCCACATTCAGTAAATATAGTAATATTGTTAAGTTACTTAGTAGAGTTTGCTGTTAAATCTTATTTTAGAAACCGTCACCTATAAATTATTTTTGGTAGTGCTTTTCAATATTAAGCTGTACCCATCAATGTTCAGATTATTAGAAGGGAAATAAAGCATAAAAAAGCAACTTAGTACTTAGCAAAAAGGGTAAAAACCGCTGGCATTGTAACTATATTTGCTGATTTATCTTTTCATAGGTATATTTTTTGCTGCCCCAGAAGAATCAGTTCCACTTTGTGAGCATTCTACCTTATAGGTAAAGTGGTGCCAGCATTCACAGAAATGATAGTCTTCAGGGAATTATATTCTAAATATCAAAATGGGGCTTACAGCCCAAAATATAGTCCTTGCTTGCTGGTGATATTTTCAATTTATTCACAGAATGCAAAGACTTTTATGATTTTTTTTTCTTAGAAATACAGCAAAAATATAAATAGCACAATGACATGTAATACATAATTCTAAAATACCATTCATGCATAAATAGGAAAAGATTCTGTCCTGGGAATACAAGCAAAAAAAAAAAAAGGAAGCAAAGGGAAAACCACAAAAATGTTACAGGAAGATTTTTTTTTAAAGACTGAGAGCATATTAGCTCTAAGCAGTTGGATATTATACCTAGGGCTAATAGTGTATATTAAAATAACAGATAAATTCTGATAAAGTAACTAACTCCCCCATTTTCTTATAGGTTATGAAGCATTTTGTTCTTCATTAATTGCCACAATCTTGGAAAATCATCTGTAGTGCCATCTTAAATTTCTAGGTTGACCATAGAGATACTTTATAAAGCGTTAAACTTATTGCCACAGCCATAATCAAAAACTTTGCCAAGTGAAATTTCTTTCTACTCTTTCAAAACATACTCTAACTCATGGTTCTTGTGCAATCAGATTTATTGTTTTATTACTACTATTTTATATTCTTCTTCTTTTCAAAAATGTAATGCTATCTCTTGCACATATTTATTTCTTTGCATAAGGCAAATTCATGAATCTGAAAATTATATATATACAAATAGCCTGAATATTACATTGGTAAATATGGATACTGCTTTAGATAAAAACATTGAAGAAACTTAGGTAACAACTTTTTTTCTTAATTTTATTCTCAAAACAGATAGGAAAGTCTCATGGTATAAATAGATTAATGGAAGACAGAAATCTTTTTATCTTGCACATTTTAAAAATCTCAGCCAACCAGAAAAGCCGACTTTCAGTAAAGAGAAAGAAGAAAAAAGTCCACATATTTTTTTTTTAAAAGTATAGAGTTTGTTCAAAGCTGCTAATCTGATCTCTATGACTCAGGATGAAGATAACCAAAAATAATGTGAAGATGGGGTAATTGGTTAGAAAAGTGAATTAGCCAGAAAATCCTGACCAAAATATTGCTAATAAAATTGAAAAGTTGGATAACAAATGCACCTTACTGGAGCTGACCAGAAGGAGGAATAGAAAATCTGTTTAGTCTATTATCTATCGAAGAAGTTAAAATTCATGATCAAAGTTTTTCCCAAAGAAATTCCAGCTCCAGGAGCAACACTGATGAATTCTTCCACACTTTAAGAAAGAAATTTTAAAAAATTATTATACATTCCCTGATGATTGAAAGGAGTTTTATGAGGAAACAAAGACAAACACAGAGAAAATGCTCTGATTCCTTGATTAAATAGTTGAGAATCTGATGGTCACGTTAACAGTGCCCTTTGAAGCTATGTCTTTTTCAGTTTTACCAGCAAATAAACAACCCAAATCTAGAAATGATTACCCACTAATTACACTGAGAATTATTCTATTACTTATCAGTTTGCTGCCTACAAGTTTCCTTCCATTATTACTAACAAAACCTAACAAATTGATATTTGCTGTGTATCAGAAAAAATAAATAATGCTAGATTAAGTATAATATTGTCTCCACATATTTTAAAAAATAGGAAGCTCGTAAGGGTCTATACTGTACCTATACAATGTCACTTGAAATGCTGAAATTTTTTTAAAAGGGAAAAGTACGTGAGATAGAGCAAGTATAAAGGCAGGATTCAGGTGAGCGTGTGGTGAAATCAGTCTGTTTTTGGTTCGTGTGTTAATATTAAGTGATGGTATGTATGGAAAAATTAAAGAAAAGGTTAATTTTAAAGATAAAGATTAGAGATAACTGGAGTGTCTACAACATTTTATACTCCAGTAAAATTATCTAAACATAGCAAGAGTGAATTGCTTGTGTAGAGAACAAGCACTAAATTGTTGGTTAGATTATAAGTAGATGTCTCCCCTAATTCTCCCCTGTAGATATAAATTCTTTATAGAAAGTGGTGAAGATCATCAGGTGCTAGTTCCAAAATATAATTTTGATACAGCTTAATTTGCACGTGCATGTAAATACAAATTGTACATACACAACTGAGCACTTTAGTGAATTTCAAAAAGTAAATAAACCCAGGTAACCTGAATTCACATCAAGTAGGGATCATTATCTCAGAAGCATCCCTCATTTTTCCTCCCTGTTAATATCCTCCTCTCAAGTTACCCATAATTTTTGACACCTGACACCAGAGATTACTTTGATATTGTTCATTATAGTTGTTCTTCAATCTCTTTCAATGCTGTATTGTTTTCTATTGCATAAAATTATAACAAATTATGTTTACTCATACTACTACTAGTGGACATTGAGGTCATTTTCTATTTTAAGTCATATGTATACTGCTGGCTGTGAACATTATTGTACATACATATTTCTTCCTAGTTTATACCTAGAAATAAAGTTACTGGTTTATGAATATTTTCACCTTTATTTGATGATACCCCAGGCTTTCAATTTATAATTTCATCAGCAATGGATAAGAGTCCCTGTTGTTCCTCATCTCTGCCAACACTTGGTATGATCAATCCCTTTCACTGCAGCTATCCTAGTGTGAGGGCAGTAAAATCAAATAATGTTTTACATTTGAATAATACTCTAGATTCCTACTAGCAGAGTACCAGGGTTACAATTTCTCTCATATCTTCACCAGCTCTTGATAATTTCCATATTTTTATAATAACCACCTTAATGGGTTTAAAGTAGTACCTCAATGTGGTTTTGATGTATGATTCCCTAATGGCTAGTGCTGTTGAGTATTTTTTTTTTGAGTTGGAGTCTCACTCTGTCGCCTAGACTGAAGTGCAGTGGCCGCTCCGGGCCACCGCAGCCTGGACCTGCTGGGCTCTGGCGATCCTTCCGCCTCAACCTTCCAAGTAGCCGGAATTACAGGCATGTGCTACCACACCCGGCTGATTTTTTTGATTTATTGTAGAGATGAGGTCTCGCTGCCCAGGCGGGTCTCCAACCCGCGGGCTCAGGCAATCCACTCACCTCAGCCTCCCAAAGGCGTGGGATTACAGGCTGAGCCACCGAGCCCGGCTGTTGAATATTTTTTAATGTGGTCATTGATCATTTATATATCTTCTTTGGAGAAATGTCTATTCAAGTCCTTTGCCTACTTATTTCTGTTTCTAATTGTAGAAGTTTTTTAATGTATTCTGAATATTACATTGTTACCAGATACATGATTTGCAAATAGTTTCTCTCATTCCATAGGTTATATAAACATGTGTTTTTTTAATCATAGTAACTCTTCACATATTTTGAATATGAATTATTTGCCCTGTGAATTAATTATAAAAAACTTGGTCATCTGTTTCCACCATCTTTTCCTGTTGTCTTTTTAGTCTCTCTGTGTTCTGTTGATTGTCATGCAATGTAACTTCTCCTGAGGTGCCAGATGTTGTATATAATTCTTTAAATAGATGTTTCAGTTAATTGTATTTATTTCAGAGAAAATGTGTCCTATCTTGTGACAGAAAGATGTAATGATACTATATTACCTTAATCTAATCAGGTTCTCTGCTAATGCTAGGCTGGGTTACAGATGTTGTAAGGCTCTCCCATTGTTTCTCCTATCCCTGAGGTTAGTCCACTATGGTTCCAAGTTGAGATTTTTGGTTGTTTACTTCAACCTTCTTTGGCAGATCCAAATTTTGTCTCCTAAGCATTAAGACTTCAGTAAACTCCATTCTGCTTTCCAGTGGCTTAGACTCCTAACTTCCTGTTCTGCACAGTGAAGAATGCCATAAATGCCTCAGGGAAAAATTGTAGAAAGACAGGCTCATTCCTTGAAGCTCTGGTGGGATTCTACTTGCTCTATATGAGAGCTGGCTGCATTAGCAATCTGAATTCCAAGTTTTCTCACCTTGATCCTTTGAGTTTGCCAAAATTGTTGCAGGGTTATTTGAACTTTGGCACTAACTTGCAATCATAAAAGTCAAGTTAATCCTTGAAGATAAGCTAATGTTCTGAGGAATGAACAGTTGAAGAATAATGATTCATATAGTACTCCTTCACTCTGAGATCTTGGATTTAAAGATCTATCTATCTATCTATCTATCTATCTATCTATCTATCTATCTATCTATCTATCTACCTACCTACCTATCTATGTGTTTGCCAGTTTATTTATTTATTTATTTATTTTAAAGATGTGGGGTACAATTCAGGGTTAGGTATAAAACACTGATTATGCAGGTACCCTTGTTAGTTTATTTGATTAATTTTAGATAGCTTCTCTAGCTTTTTTATTTTTATTTTTTGGTTTTTTTGTTTTTGAGTCGGAGTCTCACTCTGTCGCCCAGACTGGAATGCAGTGGCTGCTCCCGGCCACTGCAGCCTCGACCTGCTGGGCTCCGGTGATCCTTCTGCCTCAGCCTTCCAAGTTGCTGGAATTACAGGCGCACGCTACCATGCCCGGCTAATTTTTTGATTGATTGTAGAGATGAGGTCTCACCAAGTTGCCCAGGCAGGTCTCGAACCCGCGGGCTCAGGCAATCCACTCACCTCAGCCGCCCAAAGCGTAGGATTACAGGCTGAGCCACCGAGCGCGGCAGTTTCTCTAGTCTTAACAAAAGTCTATTGTAATTCCATCATAATTACACTTTCAGATCTCACAAATATTTTTAAAAGCAATGTTTTATATGTTTTTCTTCAAGAGAGAGACAATGAAATTTTAGATTTCATTTGTAACAGCAGTATGGAACTAACCGTATGAAACTAGGTAAAAATAGGATTATACCAAAACTGTGTACATAAAGTTGATATAGGGTAATGAAATAATATCTGCAAGACCTGAGTCCTGCAAAGTTTTAACTATGGTTAGAAATTTAAGAAATCTTTTGTTAGTATGTTTTCTTCTTTCCTTGTATGTCCTGATTTCTGGGGCGGGAAGAAGCTATCCTGTGACATAGATAAGCATATTTTCTCTTAAACAATGAGCCATCAGAGCTCCAAGATGGTATCCAGAAATTTGATCTTTCAAAGGGTGTGAACAGTTTTGATTACTAAGAATTTCCTCTCCTACATCCACTGCTCACAGGATTTGTAACTACTGTAATTGCCTATGACTGGTGTTTGAGATATTTTTCAGACTGAAATCTAGATGCCACTGGACCAGTAACTCATAAACCCCACTCAGAAGCTGGCTTGGTATACAAAGATTATCTTGACACTTCTGTGATTCAATTTTATAACCAATCAGCTGTCTTAGTTTCCTAGAACCCTACCCACAAAAGTACCCTTAAAAATTCAAGACTGAATTCTCAGGGAGGAAAATTTGAGAAATATCTTCTGTCTTCTTTGCTCAGATATTTTGTGATATTAATCTCTTTCTCTACTGCAACAACCAGTGTCTTAGTCTCACTTTATCTAAGCAGTGGGCATAAGAAACTAGTCAGGTTGTAACAATATTTGTCTTTGAGTATAAAACATAATTTTTCAAAAAGAAACATCACAATAAATCTCATCTCCACTGATATCCGGACAAGTAATTTTAAACAATGTGATACAAGCTAAAATATCAGTTATTCTCTCTCACACATGAAATATATTAAATCTGAATCTCAATATTTTAGTTAAGTGATGCTAAGGGAGACACAAAACTTTTAGATTTGTGGGATCTTCTCAAGTGAAAGTCATGAACTTTGCTCTTCTGGAATTCATGAAATTCAATAATTCTAAAAAGATAATCTCTTGGAACTATGATGTTTAGAAATCTGCCTTGTTTTTTCTCCAATGCAAGTAAGTTTAGTCTAATTAACTCAACATGTTTAATTTTCTTAAGATGGCAACAAAAAGTAATCCATCTATAATTCTTGTCAGTTTAAAAAATTTAACTGAAAATGTCTATTGAGTTATTTTTCAAAATATGTTATTTTAATATTTCTTCTTAACTCATTTAAGATTACAGTATTTGTGGTAATACTGTTCTTATTCACCTGATATCATTTTAATATTATTGCTATGCATAAAGCCCCACAGTTTACCTCTAAACTACTATTAATGTCTCATTTTAACAGCAGGTAGCATTTAAACAAGGCTACAGCATTTCCTAAGAATTTACAAGTTAATGAAAATAATCATGTTGCTTGGTGCTGATTACATAATAATAAGTAAACTGAAAAATTAGAGATGCAAATTTTCTACTGAGTAGTAATAAAATATTACGTCTGTTTTAGAATTCAATATAATCAGTTTTTTCTATAAATTGAGCTATAATTAATATTTTCCCCAACAATTCCTAATACATATTTCAATGAAATTCTTTTCAAATCTGCCTAAAATTTATGCAAATAAGTATTTTATGTTAATTCGCTTATACATTTATATACTTGATACATAATACCTTTAAGTTTAGACAATGTCATACAACAGTTCAATTATTGCTACTTATTGCAACTGTAATCCTCATTTTTCGCAATGTACCTGAATAGTAACTTTAAAGTATTAACCAATTTTACCCAATCTCTACTTCTTACTTGGGGACGATTCAAAAATTTTAGGAGAAAATAAGAAATTTTTAGAGGTCAAATACTGGAGACTTGGAAGCTTTATCCACTTTCAAGCCTCTTGCCCCTGGCATGCCAAAAGATATAGAAAAGAGAATAGGCTGTCAGAAACCCCATGTCCTTCCTTTTATAAGCAGAGAAGTAAATATCAGCAAACCCAGTCTCCTCTTCTTACCCAACAAAACAAAAATACAACAAAAACGGCAAAGCATAAACGGCCATTTGTTACGACCGAGAGCCTCAGAGAGTCTCTGAGATTCCTAATACCTCAGTATGGGGTGAGAACAGCAAAAAATAAGACCCCCCCCCAAAAAAAAACCATTGGAATTTATTTATAAAAAATTGTGTAAGTATGCTTGCATGTTTAAATTTCAGTCACCTTCAAAGTACTCTCCGTTTAATGCAATACACCTATGGAGATATTTTTTCCACTGCTCAAAACTGCTTTCGATCTCATCAGTTTTGACGTCTTTTAGTGTTTTGCTGTTTTATGTTTCATTTCTTCTCAAAACAATTCCTTTTGAGGACATTTTCATAAGAGAAACAAACAAAAATGTTGCTTGGGGCTAGATCTGGTGAATAGGAAGGGTAGAATATGGGTATCATGGTGTTTTTTGGTCAAAAATTGCTGAACATACTCAGCATGGTGTAGGCAGGTGCTCTCTAAATCACCCATCATGAAATGGACACACATGTTGAAAAAAAATCTCCAAAAAAAAAAAAAAGTTCACTGAAGCCAAACCAGCCTCTCTTAACAACACTAACTGGCACACTGATGCTGATGGGTTCCTAGAACACTTACCTAGCTGGAGAAGCCTGTACTACAGGGGGTCCACCCTCCAAAAGACAATTCTGGGCTTATTTTTTTTTTGTCCTTCCTTATATTTATTTGAGCTTAAAATGGCACAAGGGGTGGGATGGGGAGAGGAGAATAAAGAATGTGAAGACTTTAAATAAGGAGGGAAGACTCAGCAGTAACCTGAGTGGACTATGAACAAAGAGACTATGAAGCTCAGTAAGCTGCCGTAGATGTCAAATTCTAATCTTAGTGCCTATTGCCCTGTCTTTGATTGATTTTTTAAAAAATTCAAAAGTACAGATGTAAACCCAGGGAGGAGGGTTGGATTGTTTAATTAACCAAGGCTAAATCTTTGCTACTTTGGTGGGCTAAGGCACAGTTGAAAAGAAAAGAAAAGAAAATGACATTGTTGCATACTTCATTAAAATAGTCAATAGTTATGAACACCACACATCACCTTCCAAATAGCAAAAGTATTCTACTTGCATGCATTCATTACTGAGAATTGTACTTATTACCTCTTTAGAAGATGTGTATTATAAATAGAATACACACATGTCCTCAAGCAATTCAGTGAGGAAGAGAGGAGAGAGCATGATACAAAGGGAAAAAAATAATAATAAAAAAATAAGTTAGTGGAGTTTTGCCTATCTAGATGATGGGTTGAATTTGAGAATCAGGAAGATTCTTGCTTTATGATTTGCCTAGAACTGCTGAGAGAGTGACTGCTACTCAGTGGACAGTGGGACTGAGGTAAGCTTGCTCTATTTAAGGTAGAAGAAAAGTGGAACTAATAAAAGATACATATTTTCTCAGCCACAAAAATTCATATTCTATACCAGGGACAGGTTAAGTTCTACCATCCTGTCTATCCTCTCCCTCCCCCAAATCTCAAATCTGAACATCAGAGTATCATTATGTACTTTCAGATACTTAAATGTATATTATGTATATTCTAAGTTTTATTATTCTTTAAGAAAATAAAATAACTAAGTTCTTCTGCTGCTCCAAGGAGGGAGGTGAATTCATCATGAATTTTAGTGTTGTTGCAATGGAAGTTACAGAAAAGGCAGGATTTTTGGAATTTCATCACAATACAATAGGCCTAAAATTGAAAGTCAAATGACAAATATTTAAAATAAGAAATACAAGCAAATTATTTCTTAAATTGAGGAATAAGACTTTTGTTGTTGCTGTTTTAAATTAAACATGTCATGCCATGTCCCCTGGAAATATCCTTAAGAAAGTCATAGAATAAAGATTTTCAATATAGGAACATATAATCACTAATTTTATACTGATATTATAGTGTAAGAAAAGTAACATTTGCTAGTTCTATAAAGCTCAGAAACTACAAATAGAACTTAAAACTATCATTTTCATCCCCAAATGTGTGTTTTTCTTAACTGCTATGAGAATCTAGAGTCAAAAGCTTTTACTCTAAGAGACAGGGGCATGAGAAGCTTAGAAATGAGGAAAAAAAACCCAACTTTTTGAATACAGAAAAATGAGCTAAAAAGGAAAACATCAGAGAAAGAACACATAAATCTGAGATCATATCAGCCAGTTATTAAGAAATTCAGACAAAAGTTTTCAAGATGATGGGAATTAAAACATTCAAGTTATCAGTCATTTTTGGCTAAGAACAGAAAATCCAAGATGTTGTTGACAAGGACTTTTCAAGGAAAATCTATAATTATAACAACAGTTTGACAGTTTGATTTGATATTATTTATATAAAAGCAATTGAAATAACAATGGTCATCAAATACCACAATTAAAGAAACAGAAAAGGGCATCAAAAAACAAAACTCTGGGAATAAATAAGCCAAAAGGACAAATGTTATAAATTTTCTTTTGCAGTATTATTCTCAACATATGCCATTTAAAAAAGAATATTAAAATAGCTTGTAAGTATTTAGAACTCAGTCTGTAACATATTATCTTGCAATAATTTGAGTGGTTTAACATAAAAGTGTCATTTTTAGGTAGTAGAAATTATCTTTTATTTTTATTTTTCTTAATTATTGAGTAAGGAAAGCAGTAATGTGAAGTCTACAAAATTTGACAGAGCTTCCAATCATGAAAAGTTTATTGCAGCTTTGCATGGTGGCTCATGCCTATAATCCCAGTTACTGGGGAGGGCTGTGGTGGGAGGATTACTTGAGGCCATGTGTTGGAGAACAGTTTAAGCACCATAGTGAGACCCTCTTTAAAAAAAAAAAAGTTTTTTAAAAAGGATGAGTTTATACAGTTACTTTTGGTCTTTTCATTGAGCATTCAATGATATTAAGCACAATTCCCAGGTTATATCAGTGTGTAAGTGTTGACTATAATTTCTGCAATTTATTGTGAACAATAACAAATTATGCAGGAAAATTATTACTGACTTTAAGCACCTCACAAATACCAATAATATTAGCAGTGTTTGAGTTAAATATCGACAATAGTATTAAAAAAAAAACAAAACACAAACCCAAAACACTGATTGATAAATTGCCTGGAACTTAAAGTGCATTTTAGTTATTTGGCTTATGATGAATGAATAGTATGTTAGAGTAAATTTGATTATTCTTTCTTGTCTATGTCCAGTCATTTTTCTTGTTACTATTTGGTAGCAGTTATACAAAAATAGACATACCAAATACTGCAATTCTCAGATTTCAAAGGGTTTGTGTATTGTTTAATTTTAGCTAAAATAAAATACATTTTCCTAAGGGGAAACTTTCTAACTTTATTTAATATATCAAAATTTATTATAATAGCTAAGATGATTGTGTTATAAATGTGGGGGGTACTTATAAAACTCCTATAATATTACCTTCAATAGTCAAAGACCATTTTAAAATAATAGATCCTTGAAAAAATATCTAATTTTAAAAATCACATACATTAGAAACTTCTCAATGTTCACTATCTCCATTAGATAATGAGCTCTTCCAGTAAAGGCATCTATGGATCATTTGATATAACCTGAGGGCTATATCACTTGTTTTCAACTTTATGTCTACTAAATTTAACACATTTTGATGAATACATTTAAATGATATTAGCTGGAAACAAAACATAGTAAGTTCAAGTCCATTTGAACATTGAAATGCAAAAAAAAAAAATGCACAAAATTTAGTCATGTTTAACTATACATAAAATATGATAAAAGCAATATGGAATACTACAAAGTTTTGGTGAAAAAGTATATGATTGATTCATCTTTTCTATGTATGTCCTTATGCAGAAAAGTCATTCTAAAGTTTAATTGAAGTTGAGAAAAGCTGTCTTCTAACAAAGGCATTTGTTTTACTTATTAAAATGGTGATGAATTAAAATTTTCATTTATGAAATGAAAAAATGCCAGCATGTCTAGATAAAGAAAGCATTATTAAAATTATCTTTCCTTAGTTTTTGGTCTTAGAACCATTCAGTCAGTGTAATTTTTAAAGTTATTTAAGTGCTCCATTGTAAAACAGTAGCCAGCTTTTAAAAAATCATTTTTGTATTCTGAAATGTGGTGTTAGAAGGAAAATGACAGTAGCTAAAGTTCTGAAGTCAAAGCTTATCTTTTCTACTTCCAAAATAGTTTAAAGTAATTGGAAGAGAATAGGCTTTATAAAGTAATTTTACTATTTGAGATATTTGGTTCACACTACATACAAGGAATCTGAATTTATCTCAATAGTAGTTCAGAATTTTATAGAGAATTTAGACTTTTATAAAGTAGTCACATAATTGAAACGGATTATTAGTTCAGAGATAATAAAATCATTATAAATATTAGTTCCAATTGTCTTTTATAACAAGCTGATATTTCCATATAATATAAAAGTATTTTAACTACGTAGGGTTAACTCTTAGTTGACTTTTATACTATCTTATCACAAAAGGGATAAATTAACACAAAAGTTTGCTGCTAAACTTCAATCAAAATAGCTGTGAGGTCAGTTCACAATCATATTTTAATGAAATAAGTAAAAAGGACTTATTAGAAATTCTATCTTTAATTTCATAAACAATTTTAGGATGTAATTTTACCTTCACAATGTAAATCATATTTAAGAAAATTTTAGACTCAAATATAACTAAGTAGCACCTTTATTCATAATTTTCCTACACTGAGAACAACTCAAATGTCCTTAACTACCAATACAAAGTATGGCACAAAGGAATACTGCTTGAGCAGCCAAAAAAGTACAAACTATTGATACATACAACAATATAAATGCATTTTTTTAAGTAAAATAATATTTAAAGACTGATATTGTATGATTTTATTTACACGGCACTTGGCAAAAAATAATCTGGAGAAAAAAAGGTGATGCCAAGGGTTGAGGGGTGAGTGTAAAGAGTTGAGTTGTCAATAGAAGGGGAGTGGAGGGGTCTTGTGTTGAACATACTGTGCTATACAAAATTGAAACCACTGCTACATGGCCCTTTGCATATGTCAAAACTTACAATATGTCACGTTGATTTTAAAAAAATAAACTATATTGTGAAGGAAAAGCTGGAATGCAAACTGCAACAAACAAACCTCACTCTGTTAGAATGAATTACAAAACTAAACTGAAGACAGGAGAAACACAGAGGATGACCTATGTAACTTGGCAAAACAATATTTTGACTGGATACCATAAAGCTAAAAACGAAAAACTAGCCGAACTCGGTGGCTCAGCCTGTAATCCCATGCTTTAGGAGGCTGAGGTGAGTGGATTGCCTGAGCCCGTGGGTTCGAGACCCACCTGGGCAACTTGGCGAGAGCTCATCTCTACAATAAATCAAAAATGAGCTGGGCGTGGTAGCATGCTCCTGTAGTTCCAGCTACTTGGAAGGCTGAGACGGAAGGATTGCCGGAGCCCAGCAGATAGAGGCTGCGGTGGCCGGGAGCGGCCACTGCACTCCAGTCTGAGCGAGGGAGTGAGACTCCAACTCAAATAAATAAATAAATAAAAATAAAAACAAAAAACTGCACACCCCCGCCTCCCGCTATATTCTAGATGGTAAATTTGTCTTAAACAAAAGTATAGTTTTGGAATGTTGAAACTGTTTTGTAGGATGGAAATAATAAGTAAATGCGATATAGATTCAGATAGATAGGTTCCTCACTATCAGAATAAGAAGGCATAAATAATATGAGAAAAAGTGAGAAGCCTAGAATGAGTACTGGGGTGCTGAATTTAAGGACATGCATATATTTCAAAAATATATGTACTGATAGAAAAATAAGTATACATATGTGTATGTAAGTGTAGGTGTTCATGTATGTATAGGTTAATCTATATACATATATTTCCTGACTCTATCCACTGAGAAAGGTAAGAAGCAGTAACACTGCATTAGCAGTGAGCAAACATAGCTCCCAGATGTTGGTTTTATATGCCATACTGCAATGAAAGGACTACAGAGCTAGAGCAGAGAAAATATAAGATAAGTCTAAAGCCTGGAACATTTTGTGATGTCCTAAAAAGGAAAATGCTAATAGGAAAAAAGAAAAAAAAATGTTGAAAGGCAGCCACAGGCACCAACATGAAGATCTCCTAACAGCCAAAGCTGAAACAACCTGAACAATAAAATAAATACCAATAGTATTGGTTATGATCCAAAAATTAATAAATATTCCTTAAATATGAATAAGGATAAGATATTTATTCCACTGAAGGAATAAATAAATGGGGATAAGTAATAACATTTTCTTACAGATGAATTTCAATGTACAAGTTATAAAGAATATAGAAAATCACCACTAGAACACCATCTATGGATTCTAAATTGGTACATGAAAATTTAAGCAGAAATAGAATATGTTATGTCTGGGAGAATTGTTAAGTCAGTGAGCCAATGTGTTGAGCCAGTGCCATGGGTAAGAAGCAAAGAATTACACAGAAATTCAATTAGAAAAAATAGTTTACTTAGAAAATAAGTGAGAGAGAGAGAGAGAGAGAGAATTAGAGACAGAATTCATCTCCCCAAGGTAGGGGAGGGGGACAAAGTTTAGGGAAACAAAAGGATGGCCTGGCCAAAGCTCAAAGAGCCACATGGCCCAAATATAGCTTAACAAAAGCAAAAGCAATGGCAATGGTGTTTGAATGCTTTTTAACCCTTTCCTTTGATGGGGAAGATCCTGAAGGTGATCGGGTGGTGGTTTGTTTTGTCATCACGAAGGAGCAGGTAAGCACAGGTACTGACTTGATGGCAGACAGATGAGAGGATTAGTCACATGACTGTTGCCATGGTATTGGAATCTGTCTGTTTACTCCCTGATGACTGGACGGATGGGGTGGGCCAGTCACATAGATGAGAGGGGCAGATGAAAAACAAATTCCTCAGTAGATATTAATCTTAATGTGACTTACTTAGGCTTCAGGAAAGGATTACTGTCTGGTTTAAGGAAGCCAAAGAAATTCCATTTTGGGATCTATCCTTTCAGGATACTTGCATGGTCTCAAAGTATCTCCCTCAAAACATTTACTAAAAAGAACAACTTTATCATTAAAGAAACCTAGAAGATGCCAGTTTAGCTAAGTGGTCAGGTCATTATTAGTATTATAGATAATAAATATTTATTCCATTGTATCCCCTAATATAAAACTTTGAGAAGGGCATATCACCTTTCTGGTATACTTTGTGACAACATATAATTTCGAATTTAACCATGAGAAAAGGAAAAAAAAAGCCAAATGCAAATTCAGGGACAATCTACAAA
Organism: Carlito syrichta; assembly: GCF_000164805.1. Lineage (NCBI taxonomy): Eukaryota > Metazoa > Chordata > Mammalia > Primates > Tarsiidae > Carlito > Carlito syrichta. The sequence goes on along the minus strand of NW_007246417.1, from coordinate 50,112 downwards.
ATCTCCTCAATTAATTTTAAAGGAATCAAGGGAATGAAAGACAAATAAAGTTGTAGATTAGAGACAACTAAGGGAACATGACAAGAAAATGTAATGTGGCATCCTGCATTGGATTCTTAAATAGAAATAGATTAATGGAAAAACTGATTAAATCTAAATAACTTCTATACTTTAATTAATAGTGTTATACTGCAGTTTCTTAGCTTTGATAAATATTCTATCATTATGTAACATGCTAACATAAGAAGTTAGATGAAAAATATACAGAACAGATCTACACTATTTTTATAGCACTTCTATAAATCTAAAATTATATCAAATTAAGAAGTTTAAAAATGTTCTTCATGCACATAAATGTGTTTTTTTCTAACTTATTAACTACTCTTTAATTTAAATAAAATATATTGAATTCTACCTTTCAGTGGTTTTCTGCCATTTCTGAGCAACAATTTAAAAATCCAGAATAAATTGGAATGGGAAATGTTCCCTTTTCCACTGCAGTTGCAATCTCTGTCAGGATAATGTATTACTGTGTTTTCATTTTCTTCCCTCCTTGATAATGCTGTCATAAGTGGAGAGCATCTGAAGTCCAATGTGTCAAATATTTCAAATGCTTTATATTTGAAATATTAAAGACTGAAGATTGTGTTTCTTCGAACTTTTCATTAATCAAGATGCTGTTTGGATGACATTTGCATTCTAATGGATTACATTCCACAACTTGGAATAGAGTAGACAATAAAAAGATACTTATATGTTAATTTTGGCTTTTGCCAAATTACATTATACAACTTCTTCAGATGTTCTATAATTTGTTTGGACCTCAAGTTATAACAATATAGGTATAAATATTTAAAATGTTTAATGAATGTCTTTACTGGGCATTTAGTCTTACTATTAGGATCTCAGAAATGTGTGATACATCTATCTTATATATGTTTTAGGCAATGTACTTGTTACAGATTATTAAAGTATTAGTTTAGCCTGCAGACTATATGAAATGTATGCCAGAATAATTTGTGTCAACATAGTTTTTTGATACAATTTGTATTTTCTCAGCTCTCTGTGTATCTATTAGAAAGGACACTTGTAAATACAGATGATTTATATTATTTTTTAAAAATTTACACATAATAATTGTACATATTTATAGGGTACTTAGTGATGTTATGATTCATATAATGTATAGTGATATGATCAGGTACTGAGCATTTCCATTATCTCAAACATTTATAATTTCTTTGTGTTGGGAGAATTCAATATCTTCCTTCTAGCTATTTAAAACTACATATTATTATCAACTACAGTCATCCTACAGTACTAGAAAACAACAGAACTTATTTCTCGCATTTAGCTGTAATTTTGTAAACTTTAACAAATTTCTCCCTATTTCCTCCTTCCCACTTCCTTACCAGCCTCTCATATTCTCAGTTCTGTTTTACTTCTATGACATCAATTTTGTTTAGGTTCCACATATGAGTAAAAATATGTGATATTACAAGTGGAAGTGAGCTGGTGCCATTAGAAAGATGCAAAGAGTTGCACAGAAACTAGATTGGAAAGTATAGTTTATTTAGAAAACAGATTTGTCATGTTTTTCTAGCAGTTTAATTTACTCTCTAATCGCTAACCAAAGACAGAGCTGGTTTCTCAGAGGTAGCTATTTATAATTGTCTTAAAATTCCCCTCCCCATATTGTTTTGTAAACAAGTTAATGGACACTATTAATGTGACAACAATCATGTGACTTGCCCACCCATCTACCTGCTGTCCAGCACCTGACATCAGTACTTGTGCTTACTTGCCCTTCCTGATGACGTGAAAAGATCACCACCCAATCACCTTCCTGCCCTGCCACACCAAAGCGAAAGTTTAAACACATTCAACTTCAAGCAGTCTTTTGCCATTGATTTTCTAAGTTATGATCTTAAGGCAACGTAGCTCCTTGGGCTATGGTTGCCATGTTTCTTCACTTTGGCCCCTCCCATACCTTGGGAAAGTGAATCTCCTCTCTCTCTCCCTAACTTACTTTTTAAAAAGCTATATTTTCCAATCTAACTTCTGTGCAATTCTTTGCATCCTTTGCAGGACACTGGATCGCAGACACCCCCTGGCGGATCTGAGCTAACATTTTAGAGGTTCCCCCTGGGATTTTTGACTTTATAATGAATAAATTATCTCTTGGATTCTAAAGCTCCATGGATATGTGTTGTGATCTACTTATGTTTGCTTGTGTAAATTTCTGCTCCAAACTGGATTTGAAAGTTGTGGCAAAAACTGGGATGGGTCTAGGATTGTACTGGATCTGATAATTGTTAAATTTGAATACAGTTAGATGTCGGTGACCAGCACTGACCAAGGGTGGGTTAGGAACCGCACCAGAGAATCAGGAGACGGCAAGAAGACAACTCGGAGGCAGTTCTTCTGGGAACAGTCTGATCAGGACTGAAGCCAAATTTTATTTGGACTCCTTCCAACTTATATACCATTTTCTATACCCTCCAGCAGTGTGATAATCACTTACTGGGGGCGTACAAGTTCCGTGCTTTACAAACTATGCATCACAAGACCACCACGAGATCTGCAATTTCCAAGCAAACAATTCAAATTCCATGATGCCTGCCATGCTTACATTAAGGTCACAGGTGCACAATTTCAATACAAATCGTTCAAAGTGTTTTCCATAATGTTCAATGAATCATTCATATTATACTCTTTGCTCTATACCCTGATTAATACAAAAAACTTTCCTGAGTTAACTCTAGGTTCAATCCAAGTTCACTGATTCCCAATATTTTTAACAATTAATATTATCAACTTAACACTATACTATAATCTATATCAGTTTAGTTAAATGACTTAACTGTCAGTTATACTATTATCCTATTACGATTTAACATAATGCCTTATAACTCAGTTAAAACTTATTCTTAAACTACAAAACTTTACTATAATTCATATGTTTCATATGTCTAAACTTTAATTTTTATATGATCTAGTTATTGGACTTTAATACTATGCTATATCCTATTAAGCTAATACCTTATCATTGATTCTTTTATAAATCATATAGTAACTATTACACTTGAATAATGTAGCAAAAGGAAACAAAACAGCAAGCATAGATTTACGCAGCTATGAGTGTATATGTATATATTTTATCCTAACAAGTCTACTCTAAAAATCAAATAGTAGCTGTCACACTCTTGAACAAGGAAATGCAGGGCTGCCAAGATGGGGGCCATGGGCTGAAGCAGACAGAGTTTTGGTAATTAACGAAACAAAAGAAAACGTTCTGCCTGGCTAGGGGCAGGGCGACAAAACTATCATGGTAATTTAGTTTCTAATCTTAGCCCTAGGGGAAACAGCTTTCGGGAACAAGAGCTGACTACCCAGTCTACCAGGAAATAGAAGTTAAAAAATATCTAGAAAGAAGTAAAACTTAGAAAGACAGAGAAAAATAATTCTGCTATGCACTTTCCATCAGGGGTATTGAGATTTACTTATAAGTTTTACTGCCATGTATGCACACTGGTCACTAATCACACGCCAATATTATAGGTATAACTGATATCCTATGTCAGAGGCGATCTTCCAGATGGGCCTTTACAGGCCTCAGCCATGTAGCTATAGATGTTGGCTCCCAACAGTTAGAGGTCTCAGATGTCTGACTGGGTCAGGCAGAAACAGTAGTAAATGGTAAAACTGGGGAGGGTGCAAACTTTAGTTTTCAGAAGTTTGCAGAGTTTTGTGTTCTCCGTTCACCTTTTTTCTTGTATGCTTAGGTAGGGAAAAATCATTAGCTAAGTTGTTAAAGGGGAATTGAGAGCCAAAGCCAGTATTCAGGGTACAAATAGAATTCTTAATTTTTGAAGAGCTGAATAATCTATTTCTGACTCTGCCTATATTTACATGTATAAGCATTAGGCCCAGAAACAGCACACACAGAAATGGCAAAATCTTACTTACAATAATTTAAAATTAAAATGGAACATTCAAAGTGAACAATACTTTAATAAGAGCATTTGAAAACAAGGACTGCTGAATTAATTTCATCCTGGGATGTTTATTGATGTGCAAAAGCTTCTAAAAATATTTTAATATTTTGATTCCTTTCTAAAAAAGAATATAAAATGTAAAATTAAAGGCTTAAGTGACTAATTGATAAGAAAAATTAAATCTGCTAACCTTTTGTCTTAGTTACTATCCTGCTCCAAAGGCAAAAATAAAACTATCCTGGATAAAATGCTTATAAAATGTAAGCCCTAAAATGAAGTAACGTGCTTCTTTTTCAGATCTATCCATGCTGAGTTCAAGTGTAGAAAATGCTTTTCCTATTCCTTAATGCGCTTTACCCTGAATTCAGTAAATTTAGCTAAGAAACTATAGCTGGGTTAAAAAAGATGATTCATTGAACTAAAATACAGTTTTCTGGCATCTAATTGACTTTCCTAAAACCCTTTTGTAAAAAGAAATTCACATTTGTAAAGAAAATTTCCATTTGGAAGGGTGTCTGCCCATAAACAGTAGACACTCTTACCATTGTTTTAAATTTGTATAGCAAGTAATATGTTTGTTTTAAGTCCTTTTCTACTGGTCTTGTCTTAACTGAAATCTTACACCACTTTTGTCCTTGGATTGAGCAAATGGTTGTTCAACATTTAGTCCTAAAATCTTAGCTTTGTGATTTTGAAGTATTAAATTTATTATCATATCTTATCTAAGACTTGTCCCATTAGAAATGCAAATTTAGAGTTGTTGACCTAACAATTGCTTAGATCACAGAAACAGGTAAATTGGAAGATTGATAGTCTGAATGGGGACAATGAAAACTTTAAAAACCTGCAAAAGAAAAACCTTTTTTTTTTTTTGAGTTGGAGTCTCACTCTGTCACCCAGACTGGAGTGCAGTGGCCACTCCCGGACACCGCAGCCTCGACCTGCTGGGCTCCGGTGATCCTTCCGCCTCAGCCTTCCAAGTAGCCGGAATTACAGGCATGCGCTACCACACCCGGCTGATTTTTTTGATTTACTGTAGAGATGAGGTCTCCCTGCCCAGGCGGGTCTTGAACCTGCGGGCTCAGGCAATCCACTCACCTCAGCCTCCCAAAGGCGCGGGATTACAGGCTGAGCCACCAAGCCCGGCTAAAAGAAAAAGCTTTATGACAGCTGTAAGATCTGCTTCTATGTCTTTGTGTGTCTTTGTATTTATGTTGTGTGTAGATGGTAGTATTTAGTAAATAAATCTAGTTTTAAATTGTTGGTAAAATAGGAACAGTTTAAAAATTATCAGTTAAATATAATTCTTGTTAATTTGATTGTGAGCTTAAGTTTTTGATTTTGAGCATCTGAATTCTGAAGTCTAAATAACCAGCCATTGTGAGATCTGAGGACATGTTCTTAGTGCCTAGACCAGCAGTCACAAGGCAGAATCAAACCCAAGATGGATTACCTCTTCTTTCCTGAATCAACTTTGCCTTCTGGCTATGCTGGGAGGGGTTCTGTATTCCAGTTATCATTTCCACTGCTGCATCATCTGCCCTGAGTTCTACACCTTGTATGTAAACTTAGGACTCAGACAAGCCTTGCCCTTTATCTAGGTGCCATGTGGCTATTTGAGACCCAGGATGACTTAGGAAAACATTAGAGAAGGTGCCTGTGTCATAGTTTCATTTTTTAAATAATTAAGATTTTAAAGTCTTGTTATACTAAATTAAATCACTTTAAAATCTCTGAGTTATTTGTAAGTTAAAATATTAAAACATAAATATTAAACATAAGTTTAAATTTACATACGTTGGCATTTTATTTTTATGTAGCATAGAAGAGCTAACTATATCTAGATTTGTTAATAAATAAAAATTTGAGGCAACTTCTTTCAGCTCCTCTCTTGCTGTGGGAGCTTTTCTGTCTTCTTAATACATCCTACTTTCTAAAAATAAAAAATAAATTTGAAGAAGTATGCTTTTAAAAAATTATAAAATGATTTTCATCTACAGATACTTATGTAAAACAGTTCAAAACTTTCTTCTAAGGTTTCCATTAGAAATTAGGGTTACAAAAAGTTAAAATTTTAGTTAATATATGTAATTAAAACTACTAAATACAAGACCAACAATTCTGTATACAGAGTATACAAACAAAAGCAAGATATGCTTAACTTATAAAAGCATGAAAATGTGTGTTTATTGAGAAAAAATAGTTTAGGTTAGTTTACAAGTTTTACCTACAAATTGTTTAAAGTTAATGGAATAAAAAATACAGATAAAATTAAATGAATATAAAAAGTTGAGAAGAGAAAACATAAAAATTATAAAAGATTTATGAAAATCTTGTGTTGTCAAAAGATGACAGATTTGATAAATTTGTTTACTAATATTAGCTTTAGTATTGATAATATACCAATACAAAAGTCAAATTTGGTTTTCTCTCATGAACCATGTCCTATGTCCTATTAATAAGGGACAATAGAATATTTTTGTTCGCTACTTGAGTAAATGTTAGAAAAATAAAAAGAGAGTGAGAGATTCTGTCTCATGCTGTCTTTCTCAGGTCTTTTAATTATTTAGAATACTAAATCTCTCTATCAAAGAATAAATGTTTTTTATTTTTAGAATCTCTTCAATATAAATATTATTTTTCAGTGATGATTATTTTACTGTTATGTTACAGGTTTAGACAAGTGTTTTAACCTTTGACATATTTGACGGACTTCTCAACATCAAATTTCAACTTAAAAATTAAGTTTTTTTTTTTTTAACCTATAGCTTTGGAGTGCTACAAAGGGTCTCTGAAGCATCCAAAAGAGATAAAACAAGATTTTTTATATGTTAAATTACATGGGAAGTATTGTTAGATTAGAAAATAATGTTTAAACTTCTTCATATTATATTTTTATGAATATGTTGTTGATATATGTTCCAATATTGAATGAGATTCTTAAAATTCTGATATGCCTGAATATGCTATTAGTCATAATTATAGTTATTATGTTAAATTATTATAGGTCACAGAAATAACCAAATTTCCTTGTCAATTGTGTCTCTAACTATAACCATTTAACATCATTTTTACACTTAATTGCTTAATACTGATGCAGTCTTTGAACACTCTTCACAAGCAAGTAAAATCCTAAATAATTTTAACACAGAAAGGAGAGAAAGGGCCCTGACAGGCACTCTTAAAAACAGGTTTCTGATAACATTAGGATCATATCATTTGGATTGGATAAGAACTCCTGAAGAATCAAACTGATGTACAAAACTGCTAACCCAAGCAAAACAAAAATTAATTAAAATCCAAGGAGATATTTTGAAATTTTATTGCTAAATCAGCCAGTACTGAAACTGTTTAGATATGCAAATTGAATGAACTATGTTTCAAGTAAGATTACCTGTGATATTCTATTTAATGAACAGTTCTATGCACCAGAACTAGAGAAACAAAACTGGCATTAAGGATCCATGAAGAACTTGGACAGCTGCCTGGTCCTTCCTGAGTTTTTAAAATATCCATTATTATTTAAAAATCTTTCCATTCCATAACTCATTATAAAAACAATAAAATAACACGTGCGTGCGCGCGCACACACACACACACACACACACACACATATACATACATATATGTGTGTGTATATATACACATACAGAGAGAGAACTGTGGGGATAATTCTAAATTTCTAAAATATTTTATGACCAATAAAAGCTTCAGGTACATTTCTGCCATTCAATGGACCTTTTAAACATTTATGGAGGGTTTTCATTCTATTGTCATTTTCAATGCATGTTTTATTGTTGTTAAAAGTTTTCCCATACAAGAGGGTTGATGTTATAATTGTAGCTAAAAGGCTATTAGAAAATGTGTTTTCATCATGGAAATCTTCAATGATTTCCAGAAAAATCTTCAGTGACAGAGGGACTTGTTTCACTAGAGAAGCCGTATACTTGTTAAACAAGGTATTACAGATACAATAGCATTAGGCAAGGCTAACTGAATTGACTGGTTTGCCTTAATCAAAGGAATTGCAGAATGGTGACAATTAGATTTACTTGCAAAGAAACACATAAGTTTACCCCTTAGGGAAGGCCTATACAACTAATAATCAAACCTCATTGTATATGAGGTATACACAACATATACATACATATATGCACAAACAACAAAACTTTAAATTTCCTTGCTGATATGACTAAATGTTTCAAGACTTTAGTATATTGTGACAAAGAGTATTTTCACCAGGTAAAGTAAGCTTTACATGGTACACTAACTAAGGACAATCAACCCTTCACAATCTAGGATCTTGAGATTCGACTTTCTGAGAATAACATTAGAGAAAGACTGACCTTGCCACCTACAGTACAACAAAACTTTGGGAGCTTGTGTTGACTCTGAGGTTCTGAATTTTCTGAATTTTATAACTCAGCAAAGACCCTCCAGACTCTTGGAACCATAAAACTGTAAACTCACTGGAGACGTCCCCTTAAGATAAAGCTAACTGTGAGAGTTTCTCCCCAAAAGCAGATGGCATCCCAGATGTGGACAGCTTTTTCCCAAGATCATGAATCAAGACCTCTCTGCTCTTAAGAAACCCTCATCTCTCAATTTTTGCTTGCAAATGACTCTATGTACAATAGAAGTCCAAAAGGGGTTTCTTATATGCACCGATGAGACATATTTTTATTTGTGGAGGATTTTGCCCCCAAAATTATACATGGACAAACTAATGCTTTGGTAGGTGGAAGATGAAGAGCCAATGTGGAAGAAAGCTTTTAATGGTATCTTTTTTGCTTTATAGCCAATCAGAAACAGATTACTGGTCTACTCCTTTTAACCTGCATCATACTTTAAAGAGAACATTATCATTCTTCTGGATGAGCATTATTTGTTAGGAATAATTGAGGTAATGATTATATGGGAACCCACTATTGTTTGTCTCTATAGCCATAACTCTTGAAGAGATGTAGAAACAAGTGGCATGTAGTTCCATGCCTGAGAGTTAGCAAGGGAGAGTGTTTTCTCTCATCTCCTATACATCCCCAATAAGCCACTTCAGGGCATCTTTAACTTCCCTGTGGTTGTGATCATTCAGCTGATAGAATTGAACTGTTATTCACAGATTAAAATATTTATAGTAACCATATGTTTTGTAATTGGTATCACTTTTGCCTTGTTATAACTATTGATTAATGGTATGTTATAATGAATAATGTCTTACTTTGTAATAAGGTCTGTTAACTCCCTTGCTCTGTGGTAAGCTTGATTGACTCCTCTGCCTAGAGTTACTGATAAGTTAAATTGTGGGCTAGTGACTAGTACCAAGGAAATGTGAACTATAAATGTTATTATCAACAGGACACAACTGTAACTGAAGTTTTGTTCAGTGCTTTGTCAGTCACGTAGTTTGATACTAACTTATAGCAACCAGAAAACCTGGGCTTATAAATACAAACTGTGAAACTTAGGAGATGAGCATACTTGAGTAAGAAACACCAGGTTCTGACTATATAAATTCTGAATTCAAAAAAAACTTTTCTTTTCAACTTCTCTGTTTCTGCATTTCTTGTCAGTTACGAGAGTTAATAGCCAAGTGTTCTTCAGACCATAAAAATAATGGGCTTTATAAATTATTCTACTGCAAAGTCTATATTTATACAGCAAAACTTTAAATCCCCTTACTAAAGTTGTACTAAATAATAGAATTACTCTAGATGACACACTGGCTGAACAGAGAAGTATCTGTGCATTTTCTGGCACTTCTAGTTGTACATGGAGGAATGCATTAGGTATTATAGAAATTCCACTGTAGGGGATTGACAAACAAGTTGTTGCTTGAAATGAATAGACTCTTTGTCTAGCTCATCCTTTCATCTATCTGATTTTAGCTGGTTTGATTTATGGGGACCATGGTTAAGGAGCATACTTCAAACTTGGTATTATCCTTTAGATAGTCTTAATAGTAGTCTTCTTGGTGCACTGTATTATTCCCCAAATTTAAAATTTTTAATGCAGTCATCAACAGAATGTCAAGTGGTGTCTCCTTGACTGAACTGACATAAACTCAAATAAATTTGTGACCATAAGATCACCACAACCTATAAATGATGTGTTGAAGATCAGAAATACAACACGATAGTAAATGAGAATGGCACTAAGGTCCAAAGTTCTGGTCACTCTATCAACTAAGTGAAAACTTATCCAAAGGGGGGGAATTTTAAAATAAAATTATGGGAGGCCACTGTTTTGAACTGTACTTGTGCACTACATCCCAACAGACCAGACCAAATAAAAATAAAGTTATTGGTGCTAAATGCAACATTATTGAGCAGAAACCTGAAAGAAACAGATCGATTCTAAAACTGACCAGATTTTATTTTTCTCCTAAAAACAGAAGATTCCAGTACAAAAAGGTCACCTCTAAACTTAAAAGTAAATAATCTGCAGTCTTACAAAACCCCTTCTTTTGCTATTTCCCAGTGGGATTTGAGACCAAATAAGTACATTTACAATGGTGACAGAGTAATGATGTCAATAGGTACAATTTTGGTTATCTTTCAATTGAGATGCTGACCAAAAGGGGGTGATGATTAAAGTTTATTTGAAAGATATCTCTTTACAGATTTTAAAGGTTTCTCTGTACATAATGAATTGTAACCTAACTGGATGCATAAACGAACTGTCACCTATTCTGTGCCAATCACTGTGTTTTGGCCAGTAAAAGGCTGCTCACTGTTCCAATGGGCTTCAGATAAGGCAAACACTGAGCTGTAACCAGTTTGGCTGTTTCAGTACCTCACTTTCATTTTCTGTATGTAATTTTTATTTTTTGTGTCCATAAATTTTTTTCAACAATATGATAGCATTGGAACCTCTCTGAAACTATCCTGGTTCAGGGAATGGTTGATTCACAATTCATTCTTTGTTCAGTTAAACTTTGTTAAGTTTAATTTGCCTAAAGTTTGTTTTTATTTGATTTTATTGTTTTGCATATATGCATTTTCCTAAGTAATATGTAGTAACACCTTATGTATTTTTTACATGTCATCACTTTGTTTATAATTAGCAGATGTGATAAAAATATTAAAATCTAAAAAACCTTACATTTAATTGACAAATACTAAGTTCAACAATTATCATGAAATTTTAATCTTCTAAGCAGAAACCAGATACTAAGCATAAATTTAACATAAAATCTACAGTTTTGAAAATACAACTTTAATTAGAGGATTGTAAAACTGTATATATTTATACAAGAAAATTTTAGTATCCTTTTTACTGCATTTATAATTGATTAGATGCATTGTAGAATTAACTCATAACACTTTTAGTGCAAAATTTTGGAAAGAGGCTGATGTAGAAAAAAAGTATATAAACTTACCAACTATATATAACAATATTTTAGGAAGATGAAAACACTGCACTGGCCTTGCTTGATTTTATCAAAATAAACATTTTTTGAGTAAAATCAAGATTTTGTTAAAGTCTAATGCCAATGGTTTACCTTTATTTTGGGAATCTCTCTGCTAATCATCTTTGTGCTTGCCATAATATCCATCTGTATATCTATTTATCACTTTTACTCATTCATATTCATTTATTTTATACTGTAACTTCAATTGTTAATGCCAGATCCTGGTTGAGAAATACAGAATTTTTGTTCATATACTTGCTGTCTAAGACCACTGACGCACATTGCTTCCTGGAAGCACACTGTAGGTACACCAAAGTCAAGATATTATCAGGTAGCCCTCTGGATGTAATGTTAGCTTCAATCATAAAAACATCTTCTGGACTCTGAATTAACATGCTGTCTTGGCAGGCTAAGTGATATCTATTTTTTAAAGTGTCAGTTTTTATTTTTGGATCACAATATTTTCTCAGAGTCATGCTACCTCACTACCAACACTATCATTAAATTCCTGTCAGCATACAAGTTGCATATTAGTCAATTTTTAATTTTCCTTCCTCAGAAATTGGGTTTGATTTAAATATCAATTGCTTTATACAATTTATTTGTTCTATGAAATTGTTTGGCATATTCATTAGATACTAACCTACCAGAATTTAAACCTGGGTTTTTTTTTTTCTCAAAATGTTAATTTGCTTCAAGAATGTTTTAAATGTATTCCGTAAGTATGAATGGCTTTAATACATTTAACAGTGTTCTAAAACAGAAGCTGATTTCACAAGTGTTTTCTTCCACTTTAAAATGCCGTTTAATTTTAAGTATAGAGATGATTATTTATATGCCATCTTTTAAACTTATCTGCATATTTACCAGAGTGCTCAAGTCTATAGTATCCTGTATTCAATTGCAAAGTTCTGTCTTTGCCTGATGATTCTATTTGTGGTTGAATTTCTCCTACTTCTCCTACTTCCCTTCCTCCACCTTTTCGTCTCCCTTCTTATCCCCCTTCTCCTTCTTCCTATGATTGCAATTTCCCAAGTGTTTTAAATTGCAGGCCAAGTATCTAATGGTTTAACTAAATATTTCATGAGTAATTTTCTCCTGCAAAGGACTCTAGTAAATTGTTAATTAAAGAAGATTATAATTTCCCTGCTCACCATACTTTGGTGTTAGGAGATAATACATCACAAATAATTATGCATCATTGTGTCAGTAATAATATTAACATAAATAATAATGAAAAATGACACCAAAATATCTCAAATTTATGGTACATTGTAGATAAATAAATTTTACTCATATTCTCTCATCTCATCTTCCTGATAAACAAATTAGGTTTGCAGGAGAAATGTTTGGATATATCCTTTTCAGGCTATTAAAGTGAAGCATAGAGGTATTACTTGACTTAATTAAAATCCCCCATTTAGCAAGTATCAGTGTCTGATCTTGAATAGGGATCTTGTTGATGGTTTATTCCATTTTGCTACATATTAGATGACTTGCTTTGACAATTCACTCATCCTCAGTTTTTGTTTTCTAGAAATAATCAGTTAGCTCTTTTATTTATTACAATTTCACTTTTTAAGTTCCCATTAGAAATTGCACATAAAAAAAAGACATTGCACATTTTCACATGGCATCATCTTTGTGGTCATTATTAATTTGTCCATAAATGAGCACTATTAATGAACCAACAAAACAAAAAACAAAAACAGTGGAATCTGCGGAGTAAAAAGGGAGAGCTTTATATACTATTAAAAATAAAAATCTACAGATTTGGAAAGCACAGCCTCCAGCACAAGTGAATGTGTTCTTTCTGAAGAATAAACACAGGTTGTAGCTTAAATAAGGAAAGTTCTGTCTCTGGTTCTCAATGAGGTTTGTTTATGCAAATGAAAGATTCAAACTTGTTCTATTCTGATTGGTCAGAAGAGTTGAGCCCTGATTTAGTAGTTTACACACCCCAAACAAGAAATCTCTATCATATGTTTCTTTCAAACCATTGAGGAAGTAGTTTCCAGGTGTAGTCTGTCTTGGCACCAACTATAAGAACCTTAACCCCATACTCAGTGAAATGGATTTAATAGACATCCACAGACTACTTCACCCAAAATCGACTGATCCTATTCATCAGCACATGAAGCATATTTCAAGATCAATTATATTTTCAGATATAAATCAAGTGTGAATACATTTAAAAAGTCCCAACTAATGCCATGCATCTTCTCAGATCACAATGGAATAAAAATAAATATTGCCATCAACAAGATACCCCTAAAACACACAAAGACGTGAACATTACACAATGTACTGCTGAATGACTTCTGGGTCAACACAGGAATCTAGACAGAAATAAAAAGATTCCTAGAAAAAAACAAAAACAAAGATATATCTTATCGGAATCTCTGTGATGCCATGAAAACAGTGCCAAGAGGAAAAAGTATAGCATTCCACATGTACATCAAGAAAACAGAAAGGTCACCAGTAGATAGTCAAATGTTATACTTAAAAAAACTGGAAAGGCAAGATCACCTAAATTCCAACTGCAGCAGAAGAATCCAGATCACCAAGATAAAATTACAGTTGCAGGATATAAAAGTCAAATATATCATAGAGAGGATCAACTAGACAAAAAAGCTAGTTATTTGACAGGATAAGTAAGATTGACAGATTCCCTGGTTAGATTGACTTAGAGAGAGAGAGAGAGAGAGAGAGAGAGAAAGTCCAAATAAACACCATTAGAAATGCAACAGGAGAAGTCACTACTAACTCTGAAGAATTCAAAAGATTATCAGAGATTACCATGTACAATTGTGTGCAAATAAACTAGAAAACTTAAAGAAAATGGAGGAGCACCTGTCATCACACAACCTCCCAAGTTTGAAACAAGAAGAAATAGAAACTCTAAATAGACCAATAACAATCCAGGAAATAGACCACAGTCATTGGAAGTCTCCCCAGCAAAATAAAATAAAAAATAAATAAATAAATAAAAATGAAAAAGCCCTGAGTCAGATGGCTTAATTCTACAAGACATATAAGGAGGAGTTGATACCAATCTTATCAAAAGTATTCCAGGCAATCGAGAAAGATAGAACTCTCCCCAACTCATCTTATGAAGCCAAACTTATATTGATACCCAAACCTAGCAAAGACCCAACAAGGAAAGAGAATTACAGGATAGTCTCCTTGGTGAACATAGGCAAAAATTCTCAACAAGATTCTAGCAAATTGGATTCAACTTCACATCTCAGGGATCATCCATCATGACCAGGGGGATTCCATTCCTGGCATACAGATCTGACACAACATTCACAAGACCATAAACATAACTTAGCACTTCAACAGATGTAAAATCACGAACCACACAATTATACCATTAAATGCAGACAAAGCATTCAACAAAATTCAGCATCCCTTCTTGACAAAAACCCTTGAGCACCTAGGCATAGAAGGAACATACCTCAAAATAGTAAGAGTCATCTATGATAAACCCATAGACAACATTCTGTCCAATGGGTAGAAGTTGGAAGAATTCCCCTGAAGAACAGGAAGCATGTCTACTCTCCCTCTTCCTGTTCAACACAGTGGTGGAAGTTCTAGCTAGAGCAATCAGGTAAGAAAAGGAAACTTAGAGGTATCCAAATAGGAAAAGATAAAATTAAGTTTTCTCTCTTTGCAGATGGCATAAGGTATTCCATACTGTGAAAACCTAGGGTCTGTCAAAAACCTCCTTGCATGGATACTTGACTTAGGTAAAGTCTTGTGATACAAAATCAATGTGTAAAAGACAGTTGTATTTCTATAGACCAGCCACAAACATGGAAAGAACCAAACAAAAAGCAAAATCCTATTCACAATAGTCACCAAAAAGAAAAGAAAGAGAGAGAAATACCTTGGCATCCACCTAACCAGAGAAGTGCAAGATCTTTACAACAAGAATTATAAAATGCTGCTCAAGAAATCAAGGATGACACAAACTGAAAAATATTCCCTACTCACAGATCAGTACAAAATCAGTTTTGTCAAGATGTCCATCCTACCCAAGGCAATCTACAGATTCAATACAATACCCATTAAATTACCAACATCCTTCTTCACAGACCTGGAAATGACAACACAAAAATTCACATGTAAACAAACAAAAAAAAAAGCACAAAGAGCCAAAACAATCCTCAACAGAAGGAGCAAAATGGGAGGCATCAAACTTCCAGATTTTAGACTTTACTACAAGGCTACAGTAAGGAAAACAATCTGGTATTTATATAAGAATAAACCCACATAGACCAATGGAACAGGACAGACATTCCAAAAGTAAATACTCAGTCTCTCAACCAATTTAACTTCAACAAAGTTACCAGTAACAATCATTGGGGAAAGGAAGCCATATTTAGCAATGGTGCTGTGAAAATTGGATGAGCAATGCAAAAGAATGAAACTGGTTCCCTACCTATCCACCATATATAAAAATCAACTCTAAATGGATTAAAAACCTAAACATAAAACCTCAAACTATAAGAATACTAGAAGAAAATGTAAGAAACACCTTTATGCACATCAGAGTAGGCAATGAATTCTTGACTATATCCCCAAAGTGAATACGAAAAAAACTAAAATAAAAAAGTTGGGCATCATCAAACTGAAAAACTTTTGCACAACAAAAGAAACTCTCAAGAGGATAAAGAAACAACCCACAAAGTGGAAAAAATATTTGCAAATTATGTATCTGGCAAAGGTATAACCTCCAGGATTTACAAGGAACTCAAAGTGTAAGGGGAAAAAAACAAACAACTCCATTAAAAAGTGGACAAACAATGTGAATAAACACTTTTGAAAAGAACACATGCAAGCAGCCAACAGACACATGAAAAAATGCTCAACCACACTAATTATCAGAGAAATGCAAATCAAAACTACAATGAGATACCACCTAACTCTGGTAAGGATAGGCATCATTAATAAGTCAAAAAACAACAGATGCTGCCATGGGTGCAGAGAAAAAGAAACTAGTAGATAATGTTAACTTCATCTACTAGTTACTATGGCCAAAAGTTGGATTCATCCTTGGCAACTTTTTTTTTCTCATAGTTTCTATTCAATCCATCACTACACTGTTAGGGGGGTGCAAGCTAGTTCAATCTCTATGGAAAGCTGTGTGGCAAAAAAAATCAATGAAACAAAGAGCTGTTTCTTTGAAAAGATAAATAAGATTGCCAGACCTCTAGGCCGATTGACCAAGAAAAAGAGAGAAAAAGTCCAAATAAACACAATTATAAATGGAAAAGATCAAAGATCAAAAAAGATCATGGGGTTCTTGCCCTTGGACACTGAAAACCACCTAAACAATAGAAAATCCTTCGTATAAAAGTAAAGGTTTCCTAGAATATAACATGCACGAGATCCACTCTAACAAAACAATATAAAGGCTTCAACAAGGTATTCAAGGGGAATAGAATTTGGAGAATTAGACCTGTTTAACTTGGGGAATACCAAGAGCTCGGCACAGATTCAGACTGAAAAACCATAAAATACAGTGCTTATACAAATTCAGTGTGTTTAGTCAGTAGATGAACAACCACTTGAATAAGAATCAAAATGCTCAAAGAAAGATGATAGAATCCAGAATCTCTACAATATCCAGTGTTCAAGAAAAATAAATACACATATAAAGAAAAGAAAATCTAATCCATATTCAAATAAATATAAGCAGTCAAGAAAGAACATAAGATGATTCCAAAGTCAAACTTAGTAAACCATATATGGGTTCACATTCTCCCTTTTCTTTCCCTTATTTTAAAGTTCATAGTCAATATAATCATCCCTTGCACAACCCCTTAACTTCCTTGTCCCCCCTGGATTTGTCAAAAACAAAACAAAACAAAAAAAACTCTAAGCCGTTTTGTTTTGATGTGAATTGTCATTTACTCCAAACATGTGTCTATAAAACTGAATGTGCCTAGAAAAAAATAGAGAACTCTGATATCTGTTCTTGACCTTATTTACTCTGTGTGCACGTTAGTAACTAAGAACATGGGGTTCTTGCCCTTGGCCAGGCCAATCTCCTTCATTTATAAACCAGATCATATTTTCTTCCAACATATTTAAGGACATTATTCAATAATTCACTCCTCTAACTCCAACAGCATTATTTTTTTTCTGTCTACTAGATCATTTCCATCATTCTATCAGTTTCCATTTTTTTCTCTTATCTTGAAAAAGTAGTTTCATCATTCCACTTCTTCAGCAACTATTCTATTTCTCTATTCCCTTTTAGAATTAAAATTAAATCTTAAATTTAATTTTATATGCTCACTATGTTCAAATTGCTTCTTCCCATTCTCTCATAATTCTACTTTAATCTGGCTTTCATTTGCATGAAAACATAGCATCTGTTAAGGTTATGCTCAACAAAGACTTCCAAATGATAACTCTAAAGTTGAATTATCATCCCTTATCTGATATAAACTATCACCAGCATTGAAATAGTTTATCACTTCTTTGACTGAAATACTTCCTTCTTTTGGCTTTTAAGACATCACATGTTCTAGTTCTTCTTACTGTTCTCCCTTTAATGATGGGAGGTCCTCAGACTCCATCTCCAAACATGATATCAATATACCTACTCTTCCATCTACTGATTAAACTATCCAGACCTTGGATTTGAATGCAGTTTATATACTGATATCCCAACTCATGTTGAACAATCTCCTTGAGAACTCCATTTGGAAATTTAGCAAAAATTTGTAATATATTTTCAAGGCTGAACACCTCACCTGTTCCTACAATATACAACGCCTGCGATCCTCCATACTGACATAATGTCAACTTCATCTACTAGTTACTATGGCCAAAAATGTTGGACTCATCCTTGGCAACTTTTTTTTCTCATAGTTTCTATTCAATCCATCAGCAAATAAATGATTTTACTTTCAAAATATATCTCATATTCAAAATTTTGTTACCACTACTGCTACAACTCAGGTTTAAGCCTCCTTAATGCCTCACCTATTTTAATACTTCTTGAGTATTAAAATCCTGTTCTGACCTTGATTACATTTCCATCTAATATCAATAGAGCAGTAGCCAGGATGAACCTGTGCAACGTACATGAGATCTTCAGTCTCTGCTTAAAAACCCACTGTTTCTTTCCATCTAACTTATTGTAATGCCAACTATTCTTTATAATGACCTTCACAGAGCCAGTTACCTCCCTGATGTAATCAACTACTATTCTCAGTCATATGCTATCAATTCCAGCAATTCTGCCTTCCTTGCATATCCCAGGCACGCTTTCATATCAAACATCTGTCCTGGCTGTTCTCTCAGATCAGTGCATGATTTTCTCCCTCACTTTCTTTGTGTGGATTTTATCACTGGGTGATATTATAAGCACTCTGTTTTTATCAGTGGGTGATTTTATAAAACACTGTATTTAAATTATGATACCTTTATCCCAGCATTTCTTATTTTTTGCCTTATTTCTCCATTTAGCTATTAACACCTTCTGATCTACTGTATTATTTAACTACTTCTTTCTCTGTCTACAGAAAGTATATATTTTATAAGTAGATTGTTTTCTTGCTTCTTCTTTGCTGTATATCTCCTATAATATCATTCTTTGCATATCTTAGGTGTTTAACAATCATTTTTGCAATGAATAAATATTCTGATATTTGAGAACTTTTCTTACATCTGATTTTATTCTCTTTTTTGTTGAAGTTATTTAAAGGGTTTATTTTGTTTTTCTTTCTGGAGTAATGTTTTCATTTGATATAAACCTGAGTTTTGCTCATTACTTAAAAAAACTTTGCCAGAACTATTCATAAATAGTTATGAATGATGCTAAGTGATATTCTGTGTGGGGCAGAGGTGAAGTGACCCATCGCAGCTGGGTGGAAGTAAATGAGCCTTATTGTCTTCCCAGGGGATGTATCTCATCTCAGTTTTCAGCTGTTCCTCCTTCAGGGTGAGTAGATCACCCAGAATTAGTTTTGAATAGCTTAAATTAGTGCCCTGTAGTTCACAGGTTATCTTTCTAAAATTGGTTACCATTTCAACTCTTTTCTTCATCATACCTTATTTTTAAGTTATGTCTAGAGTTAGAAGGTTAGGTCACAGAAATTTAGACAGAAAAATCTATAAAATTGCTCCGTCAACTCTATATTACCTATTTTCTGAAATTTGAAAATCCAACTATATTTGACTTTTTTCTTCTCTATAGTTGAACACATTTACCTGAACATTTAATCCCTATAGTAGTGGTTCTCAATAAGAACAGAGGCAATTTTGCCTTTAAGGAGACATTTAATCATATCTAGCAATATTTTTGATTGTCCTGACTGATGTGAGACTGTCTTTAGTAGACTGAGGTCAGGATGTTGCTAAACATCTTGCTATGCATAAGAGATCTTCCACAAGAAAGAATTTCTGGCCCCAAATGTCAGTAATTCCAAGGTTAAAAACTCCTATACAATAAGCATCTAAAAAGTGAAAACCTTCAAAAATAATTTTTGTAAGAATTCATTTAAAAATTATATGTCATTTACCAATTAAAGAAGAATTCACTGGGCTACAAAGTATCTATTTGTATGAATGATGTCCTAATTCAAATAATTTGGAAAGAATAGCACACATTGTAGGAAAGAAGATCAGTAAAATGTTGTTGTTCTTAACATAAATCCTTTAGTTCAGAGTTGTTCACATGATTTGTTGGTAAGGACTGTTTTAAAGCAATGAATTACAATTACTGACATATGTTATTTATGACAAAGTATATTCAGTCAAACATTGTACTCTTTTTAAGTTTTTTAGACCAAGGCATAAAATTATCATTAACCTGGATTAGGTTAGATTCTGAACATCCAGGGAACTCACAGGTTCTCATCTATGCACTGTCATCAGCAATACTCTTGTTATGAACTGTTGAAGAATCTATAACTTAGAAAAAGTATTAAATTCATCCTTTTATCAAAATCTTTAAAATATGCCTATCCACTCCTCTTCCAATCACTTTTCCTATCCTTTTCCCTCATAACAATTTAATAATATTCCTTTTTTTTTCAGTCAGAGTATCACTCTGTCGCCCAGGCTGGAGTGCAGTGGCACACTCACAGCCACCGCAGTCTCGACCAGCTGGGCTCAGGCAATCCTTCTGCCTCAATCTTCCAAGTAGCTGGTACTACAGGGTGTGCCACCATGCCCCACTAATTTTTTGATTTATTGTAGAGATGAGGTCTCACCATGTTGCTCTGACTGGTCTCGAACCCCTGAGCTCAGGCAATTCTCTCACCTCTGTCTCCCAAAATCCTGGGATTACAGGTGTGAGCCACTGCACCCAACCTCTTTTGTATTTTTTCATGGAACTCAGGTAAACAGAACAAAGTGAATCACAATTACTGCTACTACCCTAATTCTCTCTTGGGCTAAAATGTTGGCAATAATTTAGGTAATTTTTATATTCTTTTCCTGTTTTGTTCCCCATATCTCTACATATAAACACAATTCTGAGCTGATTATATTTTTTATTCATTTGCTGTAATTTCTGAATTTGAATCAGAGTCTTTATATTGGCTAAAAAAAATCTTGTTTAGCATTATTTGCTTTGGTTGTTTAGAAAAAGGTAATCTGCCATATGTGATCTTCTGGTACTCTTTTATTTTTGTCTATTTTACCTTATTGTTTCAGTAGTCATATTCTTATTCTTTCTGTAATTCAAAGCATAAAAAATATTTCATATAGCATTTATTATACGCCAGAAAGTACCCTTAAAGCCTTCCACAAATTATTTTATTTATTACAAGGTAGATTTAATGAGTACTCGACTATCCCTAATTTACATTTGTAAAAAATAAGAGATTTTCTTCATTTGCTCATTATCATGACTAAGATGGATTTTGAGCCTAACTCTGTTTGGACATAAAATATTTTCTGGGCCAGGAGCAGTGACTCAAGCCTGTAATCCCAGCACTTTGGGAGGCCAAGGCAAAAGGAGTTCATGACCAGCCTAGGCAACTTGGTGAGATCTTGCCTCTACAATATATCAAAAAATTAGCCGGGTGTGGTAGCGAGTGCCTGTAGTTCTGGCTACTTGGAAGTCTGAGGTAGAAGGATCACCCGAGCCCAGCAGGTCAATGCTGGAGGTGGCCGTGAACGTGCCACTGCATTCCAGCCTGGGCGACAGAATGAGACACTGACTCAAAACAAACAAATAGACAAAAAACAAAATATATTCTGTATAAATATAAGTATCTACTTTTTTCCCAACACTGAAAAGTAGAAGTCAGAAAATATATTTAATGTGCTCACAGAAAAGATATGCAAAAGAACACCAAATATTTCTCATCTTGCAGTAAAAAAAATATTAGGTACTAGTAAACATGTAGTTTTGTCTAACATCCTTGTAGGAGTTTGAATATACTCCTATAACAAACCCTTAGTTGTACTAATAAATATGGCAACAGATGAGATATATTAAGAATCTTCATATTTCTTAAAATAACTAATTATGAGTATCATTTTACATATCTCTTGTTCTGAATTTAGAGCTGAAAATTAAAGACTTATTTTTAGCCACTGACTTGACAAATTATTCTTTTTGTGGTTTAATGAAGTTTAATATTACCCATTATTCCCTACCTGAATTCAAAACTCATGAAAATATAAAGTACAAAATATCAAGAATAAAATGTCAAGTTTATTCATGATAAAATTTAATTTATAGATGTGTTTTGTTCTGCATGCAAGTGTGCTTGCAAATGTTCCTTTCACAAATTGTCATCCCTTTCTGTGAGTTAGACCTATGCTCTGTCACTAATGTGAATATTCATAATTTATGGATATCTAAATTTGTAAAATTCCTGTATATACATACTAAACATTAGCAAATATACCTTGAAAAATCCCCCTGCATTCCACTGATTTTAACTGATGAATAGTAAATGTGCACATCTCTGAATAATATTGCAATAATAAAATTTATTAACTAAATATAATAAAACATTAATATACTTTGTATCTAAGTCAATTTAATAATCACATCATATTTAGTTACTAAATGCAAGATGATCTATTCCAAGCTGAGAACATCAATTATAGATAATTAGGAGTTAGGAGATGATTAGAAGTTAAGTTCTTATATTAGGAAAGTTTATATTTTAGAGGTGGCCATAGAGGTATATCCCTAAAACCACTACACAGTGTATTAAGGGGTATGATATAGTTAAAGTTAAAATGCAGCAGCTATGCAGAGAATGGAGAGATTCATTCCATTATGAAAATTCAATGAAAAGATAGGTAATAAATAAATTTTTTGGTTGAGAAAATCCCAAGTTCAGAGATGAAAATATGGCCCAGTGGCAATCCAGAAGTAGAGACAAAAATAGCACAGTTTCTGGGGTTAGTAAATGCAGTGTATGGGAAATATTTGCTCATCAATGGGCATGAGGGAAAGGCATTTACCTTTCTAGCTATATTTCCAACCACTTCTCCTCATAGCTTCTTCTTTCTAGACTTACCAATTAACATGTGTTCGTCAAAAAAGCTCATGCTGTTTTGTCTCTTCAATATTTTAGCATTATTTTTCTCTCTGCTCGTTTATAAATATTTTGATTAAACAAATTTTGTAGTGTCATTGCTTGGAAATGTCAGACCAGATGACAATAAAATAAAATCCTAGAAAAAAACTATTTTTAACGAATATTTTATACTATTTTTAAAAAAGAATTTCCTTCAACATTTAATTTAATATTCACAATATTCCATGAAGTAGGCAACTATTTTTTGCACACTTAAAAATATACAAATGGGACTCAAAATTAAAGGTAACTCATAAGATTTAGAGATAAGACTTAAATCCTAGTTCCCACATAGATCTCCAGTAGAAAAAAAACGAACTTTCATTAAAAGAAAACTTCAACAAAGCAATAACATTTGGTCAACATATTTATCCCTCCTTAATCTCCTGCTGCTATTAATTCACCAAAGTTTAAACAAAGTGTCAATATTCTTCAGCTTTAATATTTGAACTTTTTTGCTTGTAGTGGGGAAAAATATGGATGTAATCCAACTAAATTTTATATTTACTGTGAAAATGACAAAATCATTTTAACCCCTGCACTTGAAATTGGCATACTGAAATGAACATTATGCTTTCAAAATGCTACAACTTTATGTGGGTAGGCAATATTTCCATGCCAGTGCCAAGAACAGTACATGTTTTATGACAGAAGGATTGCTACCTTTTAAAACTCAGAAATATCACATTTAAATTGTTGCTAATTTTTTTCTATAAATGCTATTAAAATATTAAATGCAAACACACAGAAACTTATATTTAAAGTGTTTTAATTATCACTGGATGATATTTTTCTTTAAGTCTTTCTCTTTTCTAACTGCCAACATCTAGCATTTATTATAGATTTTGCAGGTATAAGACAGTAATTGAGCTTATTTTTTAATTTTTAGGGATACAGGGTGGGTGTATATATTTATGGGATACATGTGATGCTTTGATATAGGCAAACAATTCATAATAATCTCATCAGGATAAAGGAGGAATTCATTATTTCAAATATTTATCATTTTTTTGTGTTAGGAACATTCCAAATTTACTCTTTCATTTATTTAAAAACATACAATAAATTATTGCTGACTGTAGTTACCCTGTTGTGCTATCAAATACTAGATCTTATTCATTCTATTTAACTGTATTTTTTACCCATTAATTCTCTCCACTCCCCATCCCCACATAATCCTTCCCAGTCTTGAGCAATGATCATTCTACTTTCTATCTCCATGAGTTTAATTTTTTTTTTTTAATTTTTAGCTTTCACAAATGAGTAAGAACATGAAAAATGTGTCTTTCTGTGCCTGGCTTATTTCAATTAGCAGTGTCCTCCAGTGTCATGTTTTTGCAAATGACAGAATTTCATTCTTTTTTATGACTGAATGATATTCCACTGTATATATGACCACATTTTCTTTATCCACACATTTGTTGGTGGGCACTTGGGTTGATTACATCCCTTGACTATTGTGAATGGTGCTGAAATAAACTTGGGAGTGCAGGTATCTCTTCATTCTACTGATATCCTTTTTTTTGGATATATATACAGCAGTGGGACTGCTAGATCATATGATAAATCTATTTTTAGTGTTTTGAGAAACTTCCATACTCTTCTTTAGGAATTAATATTATTATTAATGTTAAGTAAATTTAAGAGAAATATAACACTCTCTGATCTTCCATTAAGTCTTTGCTATTTAATGGCATTATATAGGTATTCTACATATAGTACTTTAAATTATTTGTGGAAATAAGTAATTTTAAAATTGATACTTAAATAAACAATGTCATGAAAACCAAGTAGGGTATGTTAATTGAAAGTTAACTTTTCCCTGTCTGAGATGTGTGAAAACCTAGAGTAAAAGACAGAGACCAAAACCTTCTAGGCAAAAAATGGCCCAGTTCCTGCAGAATGGGGGCTGAAGTAAATAAGGAAAGACAGAATTCAGGATGAAACTGAAATCAAGAACCAGGTTAACTATCCAGTAAAGACATAAGTTCTACATCTTTAGTAATAAAAAAAATAGAATCCACGTATGCGATATCAAAATACAAACTGGAGATTTAAGAAAAGTGAAGAGATTTCAATATAGAAGACAGAAAACATATCCTAGACAGACTCTGAAAAGCTAGAGAAAATTTACGAGTACTTTGTAGTTTATTAATATAAGAGAAGGGAGTTGCTGAGATAAACAAGCATGACATTTATTCACATAGTTCATTAGTGATGAGTTTAGATGATAGAGGTATTTGGAGGGGGGAAAAAACAGTCCTATATGAGGATTGCAAGAAACATTTAAATCTAGTTAATAGTAGTTTATGAATGTTTAGAAATGAAGTCTATTTCTGTCAAAAGTAAGCCTTATCTGCTAACTTTGAATAGTTTTAAAAATCATATATTTAACAAATATTGATTGTACATCTACCATGGGCTAGGTTGTTCAAGGTCTGTTTTTCATAGACCCTATATGGAAATGAAGGTGAGATATGAGTCCCATCAGTTCTCAAATCAGTTTCAAATCCTGAAGGACAATTTTACCAGAAAAAGTGTCACCATTGTAATACGACTGAGAAAAGTAAGGATTGTTGTCTAATTCAATATGTGAACAAAAGAAGGGGGTAAAGAGAATGTTGGGTTTTTAGTTGGAAGAAATTTGCTATAAATAGATATATGTTTTGTCTATGGAAAATACAATGATTTTGTCAAGAGTTAAGTGAGACAAGAGCAAAAAAAAAAAAAAAAATCAAATCGTAAGTAGCAGTAAATTGTCATTCCTCGTGAGCATAAAATCATCTGGCTAAATAAATTCCACATGCCATAAGTATAGATAGATGAGTTGTTTCTGACAAGATTCTGATATGATGCATTGTAAAAATCAAGAATCTCTGGCCTTATTGTATTATGCACCTTTCCTATCCTTCACTATAAGTATTAATGGGAAGAATTTTCATCAGAATATATTTTCCCCAAGAAACATGGAATCCAGGTTGTTCTTAGAACAAGTAAGCAAAAATATATCGAATCCTTACTGATTGGTGGAAATGCAAAGTTGTTACTCACAAATTGCCATGGATCTGCATGGGTGAAGATTTTACTTCAAGTAGGAGAAGAAACTCTAACTTGCAAAAGATTTAAATCTTCACAAATAATCACATGATCAAACTAGGAAAAAACATGTTTTGATTCACAGAAAGTTTTACAGGTTCTGGGATTATCTGTGTTAAATGGGTTAGGTTAGAAACAGCTACGACAATTGGTAGGTTTTTTGGGTTTTTTTTTTTTTTTGAGTTGGCGTCTCACTCGGTCGCCCAGACTAGAGTGCAGTGGCCGCTCCCGGCCACCGCAGCCTCGCCTGCTGGGCCCCGGCGATCCTTCGGCCTCAGCCTTCCGAGTAGCCGGAATTACAGGCGTGCGCTACGACGCCCGGCTACTTTTTTTGATTTTATTGTAGAGATGAGGTCTCGCTGCCCAAGCGGGTCTCGAACCCGCGGGCTCAGGCAATCCACTCACCTCAGCCTCCCAAATGCGCAGGATTACAGGCTGAGCCACAGAACCCGGCTTTTTGGGTTATTTTAATAATTTATTTTAAAGATGTGGGATACAAATCAGGATTAGGTATACAAATGGACATCATGTAGATAAAGTTTGGGCCTCCCTTTTGTCCTGACTTTGCATGGTTTGAGATCAAGTACACTTATTGATATTGTGTCCCCACCCCCACCCTGGGATTTTCCAGCTACTGCCAATGCCTATATTATAGTAAATGTTCAGGGTTTGCTTATAATTGAGAACATATGATACTCTCTTCCTTGTTTCTGTGATAGACCACTGAGTATTATAGACTCCAAATCCATCCAAGTTGTTGCAAAGTCCATATGTTTGATCTTCTTTATGGTTGTATAATATTCCATCATGCATATGTACCACATTTTTTAAAATACAGTTTGGTTTCAATGGGCAGCGTGATTGGTTCCATGTTTTTGCTATTGTGAATAGTGCTCTAATAAACATGTGTGTGCAGGTATCTTTTCTGTAGAATGATTTGAGTTCCTCCAGGTATATTTCCAGTACGGGGATTGCTGGGTCATATAAAATCACCACACTGTTTTCTATAGAGGTTGAACTAGTTTGCATTCCCACTAGCAGTGTAGAAGTGTTCTCTTTTCTAACCAGCATTTGTTGTTGTTTGTTTTATTAATGATGGGCATTCTTACTGGGGTTAGGTGGTATCTCAGTGTGATTCTGATTTGCGTTTATCTGATAATTAGTGAGGATGAGCACTTTTTCATTTGTCTGTTGTCTGCCTACATATCTTCTTTTGAGACGTGTCATTAATGTCTTTTGTTCACTTTCTTTTTCTTTAGTCTGAGTCTCACTGTGGCCCAGGCCCGAGTGCGGTGCATGCTCACGGCCACTGCAGCCTCAGCCTGCTGGGCTCAAGTGATCCTTCTGCCTCAGTCTTCCAAGTAACTAGAACTACAGGTGCACACCACCATGCCTGGCTACTTTTTTAAATTTATTGTAGAGACAAGGTCTTGCCAAGATGCCCAGGCTGATCTCAAAACCCTGGGCTCAGGCAGTTCTCTTGCTTCAGCCTCCCAAAATGCTGGGATTACAGTCATGAGCCATCATTGCACCAGGCCTTGTCAACTTTTAATGGGGCTGTTTGTTTTTTTCCTTTTGGCACATTTGAATTCCTTGTAGATCCTGGATGTTAGGCCTTTGTCAGATATACAGTTGGCAAATATTTTTTCCCATTCTGTGGGCTACCTCCTCACTCTCCTTATTGCTTCTTTTGCTTTGCAGGAGTCTTTCAGTTTAATGAAGTTCCACTTGTCTATTTTATCTCTTATAGTGTGAACATTTGGGGTTTTGATAAGGAATTAGTTTCCTATCCTGATTTCTGTAAGGGTTTCTCCTGAATTTTCTAAGACTCTTATAGTTTGAGGTTTTACATGTAGTTTTTGACCCATTTAGAGTAGATTTTTGTTTATGGTGATAGGTAGGGGTCTTGTTTCAATCTTCTGCATGTGGTCAGACAGTTTTCCCAGCACCATTTACTGAATAAGTTCTATTCTCCCCAGTTAGTAGAGGCTTTGTTGAAGATGAGTTGATTGAGAAATTTATGTTTTACTTCTGGAATCTCCATCCTGTTTCTTGGTCCATATGCCTGTTCTTTTGCCAATACCAGGCTGTTTTGATTATTATAATATTTCAGTAAAGTACAAAGTCTGGAAGTGTGATATCTCCCACTTTGTTTCTTTTTCTAAAGATTATTTTGGGTATTTGTAATCATTTATGAATCTCTGTATTATCATTTCCAGGTCTGAGAAAAATGATGTTGGTCATTTAATGGGCATTGCATTGAATGTATAGATTGCCTTTGGTAGGATGAACAGTGTTGATTCTTCCAATCCATGAACATGGAATATTTTTCCATTTGTCTGTGTCTTCTTGGATTTATTTGAGCAGTGCTTTCTAGTTTTCTTTGTAAAGATCTTTCACTTCTCCATTAGGAAGATGTTGAAGTTATTTATTTATTTATTTATTTATTTATTTATTTATTTATTTATTTTGAGGTTATTGTGAATGAGATTGTGCTTTTTATTTGATTCTCTGCCTGTTTGTTTTGGTGTATAAGAATGCAACTGTCTTTTGCTCACTTATTTTGTACCCTGCAACTTTGGCAAAGTCCTTTTTCAGAGCAAGGAGATTTTTGACAGATTTGCTTGGATTTTTTCGAGGTATAGGATCATATTATCAGCAAAGAGGAGTAATTTTACTTCCTCTTTTCTATGTGGATATCCCCTATTTCCTTCTGTTGTATAGTTGCTTTAGCTAGGAATTTCAACACAATGTTGAACAGGAGATGTGAAAGTGGCAGTCTTGTCTTTTTCTGGTTTTCAGGGGAAATGATTCCATTTTCTGTCCACTTTGCATATGTTGGCCATGGGTTTATCATAGATGGCAGTTACTATTTTGAAGTATGTTCCTTCTATGCCTTGGTGTTCAAGATTTTTTATCAGAAACAATGCTGGGTTTTATCAAAAGCTTTTTCTGCATCTAATGATATCATATGGTTCTTGTTTTTACATCTTTTAATGTATTTACTTACATTTATGGTCTTGCAGATGTTGAACCAGTCCTGCATCTCGAAGATGAAGCCTACTTGGTCATGGCTGATGATTTTTGAGATGTGTGTTGGATCTGATTTGTAAAATTTGATAATTTTTGCATCTATGTTCATTAGGGATATTGGCCTGTAGTTCTCTCTTTTTTTTGTTGGATCTTTACTCTATTTGGGTATCAATGTGATGTAAGTTTTGAAAAATGATTTGGGGAGAATTCCTTCTTTCTCGATTGCCTGGAATACTTTCAATAGGATTGGTGTTCGCTCCTTCTTATATGTTTTGTAGAATTTTGCTGGAAAGCCATCTGGTCCAGGGATGTTTTTTGTAGATAGTTGTGGTTTTTTTTCCCCCCCGACTAGGTTAATTTCCTGGGCCATTTATTGGTCTATTTAGTGTTTCTATTTCTTCTTATTTCAACCTTAGGAGGTTGTGTGATGTCAGAAAGTCCTCCATTGCATTTAGGTTATCAAGTTTGTTTCCATACAGATGTGCATAGCAATCCCTGATAATCTTTTGTATTTCATCAGAGTCAGTTGTGATTTGATCTTTTGCAATTCTAATTGTGTTTATTTGGGCTTTTTCCTGGTCATTCTGGCTAGGGATCTATCAATCTTATTTATTCTTTTAAAGAAACAGTTTTTTGTTGTTGCTGTTGATTTCTTTCTGTGATATTTTTGTCTTCTTTGTCCATATTTGGGCTTTTACTATGGGGATCTAGAATCTTCTGCTAAAGTTAGGGGTTTGGGTGTCATGTCTTTCCAGCTCTCTTAGGTGATTTGTTAGGCTGTTATCTTATGATCTTTCCATTTTCTACATGTGTGCTCCCAGAGGTGTAAAATCCCCTCTTAGAACTGTTTTCATGGCATCCCAGATGTTTTGGTAAGATATATCTTTATTTTCATTTGTTTCCAGGAATCTTTTTTCTCCCCCAGGAATATTTTAATTTCTATTTTGATTTCAGTGTTGACTCAGTAGTTTTTCAGCATCATGCTGTTTAATGTCCGTGTCTTTGTGGGTTTTGGGAAAATTCTGTAGTCTGAGAAGGTGCATGGCAGTATTTAGATCTTATGAAATTGGATTATGCTTGATGTATGGCTGAGGATGTGATCAATCTTGGAGTATGCTTCATGTGGTGATGAGTAGAATGTATACTCTATGTTTGTTGGATGAAGTTTTCTGTAGGTATCTGTTAAGTTCATTCAATCAAGTGTCAAGTTGAGGTTCTGGATCTCTTTGTTGAATTTTTGCCCCAATGATCTATCCAGGGTTATTAGTTGTGTATTTAAGTCTCCAGCTATAATGGTGTTAGATTCAATATCTTTTTAAAATTTTACTTATTGGTTGCTTTAAACACTCTGGTGCTTCTGTGTTTGGTGCATGTATGTTTAGGATGGATATTTATTGTTGATGGATTGAAACTTTATCATTATTTAGAGTCCTTCCATATCTTTTAAAATTTTTGATCTCTTAAAGTTTGTTTTGTCTGATATTAAGATCACAACTCCTGCCTTCTTTTGTGATATATTCACTTGGAAATTCATTTTCCATCTTCTAACTTTGAGTCTGTGTGTATCCCTTGTGGTGAGAGGAGTGTCCTGGATGCAGCAAATTATTGAGTCATATATATATATTTTAATCCAGTTTGCCATTCTCTGTCTTTTCAGTGGTATATTTAGTCCATTCACGTTCAGACTGATTATTGAAATGTAATTGTTTATCTCCATAATGAGGTTCTTAGAAAGTTTTTTCTTTGTTTCTTTGTTTTCTTTTAATGTTTGGGTTGATGTCTGTGTGTGTTTTTAAGTTTGCAGTAGGGATGCATTCTCTATTGATTCTATGTTCTCCTGTTCTCTTGGGAAGTGTATAGTCATTTGTTGTTTTTTTTCTTCTGTGCTTAATACTTTTTAAAGCATCTCCTGTAGAGCTGATCTGGAAGCTGTATAATCGCTTAGGAATTGGGTGTCTGAGAAGGATTTTAATTCTCTATTACAGTTGAAGCTGAGCTTGGCTAGGTAGGAAATTATTGGTTGAAATTTTTTATCTTTGAAGACTTTGAATATTGGACTTCAGTCTTTTCTATCTTGAAGTCTTTCTGCCGATAGGTCTGCTACTATTCTGATTGGTTTACCACTGTGGTCTGAGAAGGTGCATGGCAGTATTTAGATCTTATGAAATTGGATTATGCTTGATGTATGACTGAGGATGTGATCAATCTTGGAGTATGCTTCATGTGATGATGAGTAGAATGTATACTCTATGTTTGTTGGGTGAAGTTTACTGTAGGTATCTATTCAGTCCATTCAGCCAAGTGTCAAGTTGAGGTTCTGGATCTCTTTGTTGATTTTTTCCCTCATTGATCTATCCAGGGTTATTAGTTGGGTATTTAAGTCTCCAGCTATAATAGTGTTAGATTCAATATCTTTTTAACATTTTCCTTAACTTCTTTCTTGTTGCCTTTAGGATTTGTTACTTTTGTACCAACTTTGTGGAGATGAATTACTATGTGTCTAGGGGTTGGTCTTCTCGTATGATATCTTGTCCGGATTCTCTGTATCATTTGTGTTTGGATGATCACATCTCTGGTGAGACTGGGAAAGTTTTCTTGGATAACCTCCTGGAATACTTGCTACAAGGTGTTCTCTCTTCCCCTTCCTTCTTCTGGGATACCAATCAGGTGTAGGTTCAGCCTCTTTACATAATCACACAACCCCTGGAGGTTTTGTTCTTTCTGAGTTTTCTGTCTATGTTTTTCACATATTTGGCTAATTCTATGTTTTGGTCTTCAGGTTTTGAGATTCTTTTTCTGCTTGATTAAATCTGTTTTCCATGCTTGTCATCTAGTTATTTATTTCCAGAATTTCTTTAATGACCAAAATCTCTGTTACAAGTTCATTCAGTGTCACTTCTTGTTTTTCTTGAGTCTTATTCACTCTTTCCATCCAGTCCCTAATCCCAGTTGTATTCTGGGGCCAGTCATTGGTGACCTCCATTGTTTGGGCTCTGAGGTCTGATTTTTTTCAGGCATTGTCTCTTTGTTATACTGCAAAGTACCTATATTCTTCCATTGATTTTTTTCCTCATGTACGACAGATCTCTTTCTTTTCTCTTTAGTTCCATTATTCAGTGTCAGTGGGAGAAGTTTTCATTTCTAATGTTTGCTCAGCCACTGTGAATTTATTCTTTTATGAAACAGGACTATGAGTGGGAAGTTTTGCTGTCTCTTGTAGTCTTGAAAGTTGAATAAGGTGGGGTATGGGGAGCAAGGATTCAGAAACTACTTGCAAATCACAATGTTCACTGACAGGGGTATGGGTTCCCTGGGAGTCACCCCCCACCACCACTCTATATGGTGATGCAATGTGCATTGTGTATACTCCCTGAGTCCAAGATATAGTAACAGCAATTAGGAGAACAGATAAAAGTAGAATGAAATAGGATAGAGAAGAATAAAAAAAAAGTAAAAATTAGAAAAACAGTAAAACAAAAGCAGAAACCAAAGTAAAAATCACTTCAACACACACACACAACAAACAAAATGGGACAACAAACAAACAAGCCAAACAAAAGCAAAACACAAGGAAACCTAGCACACACATGCCCAACCCAAAATGAAAGGAGAAGAAAAAGAGAAGTAAAAATAAAAAGAATTCAAATTGAACCCTCACACATACATTCAAGCACACATTGAACTAGAAAAAGAGAAGAACAAAAAATTTTTTAAAAAAACCCCAAAACTGAAAGATGAACACTCAATAATTCATGTACACACAAAACAAAACAAACAACAAAAAGTGGGTGGGAATGCAGATCGAGTCACACATATATGTTCATTCACAAAGGATAAAGAAAAAAATTAAAACACCAACAATAAGAAAAGCCCTGCCCTTTTGTGGCAGGTTCTGTAATTGTTCCTTTCAGTTGCTCACTTGTAAGCCCCTCTGCTGTCTCCTGTGGAATTGTGGCCTCATTCACAATCTCCCCAGTGTCCAGCCAGGGGAATGAGGAGGTGATGTGGGTAATGGGTCTTCAGTCCCCCTTTCCCACTCTTGTATAGTGAGGAGGATCCCCTCTGGTGGGGAACTGCAAGATTGTTTCTTCCCCAGGATCTGGCAGGTAGTGCCCCAGCCAGGCTTTTCCAGGAGTAAAGTCCTCGTATCACTGCTGACATCCAGGCTCTGTGTGGGTTCATCTATTTCAGTCATGCCCCAGCTGTTTGGGTCTGACATTCAGAGGAATGCTGGGGAGGAAGGGGTTGGGTCAGCCACAGACTCGCCACTGATCTCTTTGGAGGTTTTTCTTTTTCTTTTCTGGCCACACCCTCTGTCCTGTGGCTAAATCAGGGCGAGGTACCTGAGAATCCACACTCATCCTGTACTTCCAGAGTTTGTGCTTTCAGGATGTTCCCTCATCATCACAATCAACCCCTGAGTAGTTAATCCACTGGTCACAGAGATTGGATCTGCCACTCCATGGAGGGTAAGACTACTTTTCTGCCCAGTTTTCAAGATGGTGACAGGGTGCCTCTTTTGTTTTCTCCAGTTGGACTCTGCCTCTGGGTTTTCTTGCTGTGCTGCCTCCACAGCCTTTGATGCCAGTGTCTGGCCAGGCACTGCAGTGGGGAGGCAGAGTCTGGAGTTAAGAGACACTCCTGGCAGCTTCTTCCCATGAAGGACTTTGCTGATTTTTTAAAATGGTGCTCGGCTTCTGTACCCCAGGAAGTGCTAATGTCCATGTAGTACAGGTGCAGCACCAGCTGCTTCACCAGTAAAGCCTTGGTCACTTGCTCCTGAGTCCCTACTCAGCTAGCCACTCACATGCCCACCTTCAGACACAGATTCAAAATTTTCCATATACTCACTCACTCACACTGGGACGCACTCTCCTGCTATCTTCCTTCCTCTCCTAGTAGGTATTTTCTTGCTGCATGGACAAGTATGCAAATAGGAATGTTCCAAACAGCTAAGATAGTAAATCAACTTAATGTCCATCAACAAATGAAAAGATAAAGAAAATACTATTCAGTCACAAAAAAGAATAAAATTCTGTCATTTGAGACAACATGGATGAATCTGGAGGATATTATGCTAAGTAGAATAACCCAGGAACAGAAAGATAAATACTGCGAATTTTCACTTATATGCTGAAGCTAAAAAAGTTCATCTCATACAAGTAGAGAGTAGATAATGGTTGCCACAGACTGGCAAAGGTATGTAGGGGGAAAGGGATTAAAGGATACAAAATTACAACCAGATAAAGGAATAAGTTCAGTGTTCTACAGCAATGTAGAGTGATTATAGTTAGCAATTCATTATATATTTTCAAATAGCTATAAGATAATTTTGAATGCTTTTAACAAAAAGGTATAAATGTTTGAGGTGATGAATATGTTAATTACTCTGATTTGTTCACTGTACATTTTATGAAATGCTACTATGTATCCATAAATATGTGTAATAAGAATGTGACAACCAAAAAAATAAAAAAAAAAACTGTTCCATAAAGTTCTCATTATAGTGTAAATATTAATATACAAATTCTAATATTTAGGGACAATTTGATATATTACTATGATAGATTACAACTTCACTAACAATTACATAACTATGCTTTGATGAAAAAATATAATTACAAATAATTGCAGTACACTCTTAAGAAACAAATCTGCTTAAAAAATGTAATTGTCATTTATATAAAAATACACAAACACGCACAAATCCTTTACAATGTTAAATACTATAATTGAAGGTTACCTCTGAATGTGTAGAAGATTTATACAAATTTGGTTTTTATAATATTTTTCTATATTATATTTTAATTTTACCTACTGTCAATTGTTATGACTCATGTCATACAATGAATTATATTTCTTAGAACAGGCACAGTAAAACAAACTGAATTCTGTCTTTACAAGTCTTTTTTTTTCTCTATTTATAGTATATTTCTTAGAAGAAAAATGCTTTGTATTTTAAACATATTCAACCACCAGTAATAGACTAACCTTAAAAGGAGTTTTCATGTAGTGATATATGATGGTATGACTGAGATTGAAATATAGTGTTGTGCTTTTTTTTTATTAAAGAGATACTAGAGCTTTATAATTATTGTAAATGTTGATGTAAACTACCACATCAGTGGTTCACAAGGTGGGTGCCTCAGCCAATAGCATCACCTTCTTAGGAACTTGGAAAACAAATTCCTAGGTCCAATCCAGATCTACCAAGGGGAACCCCAAAAACCCAGAAATTTATGTATAAAAAAGTGTATATGTATTATTACATGTTTAAACTATAGTAACCTTTAAAGTGCTCTCTGTTTGATGCAATACACCTACCAAAATATGTTTCCCACCGCTCAAAACAACTTTTGAACTGATCAATTTTGATGCATCTTAGTGCTTCTGCCATTTTTTGTTTCACCTCTTCCATGTTGGCAAAGTGTTTCCCTTTGAAGACTTTATTTCATCTGGGGAAAGAAAAAAAAGTCACTTGAAGCAAGAACGGGTGAGTAAGGAGGGTGAGACAGGGGGTCATATCGTTTTTAGTCAAAAACTGCTGAACACTCAGCATCATGTGGGCAGGTGTGCTTGTAAATTACCCATTATGATATTGGCAAATGCATTGAAAGAAATCTTCACAAAACACCCCAAAACTCACAACAATGCTAGCTGGTACACTGATGCTTATGAGTGCCTAGAGCACTTACCTGGTGAGGGAAGCCTCTACTATGTGGGACCCGCCATCCAAAAGGTAATTCCATTTGGGAGGGTGCCCCTTAGTACTAATCAAAAGCTCTATATATGAAGTTCAGCGATCTGAGTTTTACAAGCTCTGTGGTAGATTCTAAAATATGTTGAAGTTTGAGAATCTCAGCACCACAATATACAAGTAGATTTGAACCAGCTTCCACCTGGCTGCATTCACAGAGGGATAGTTTATTATAGTTGCTAATTTATTTCCTATACTATCTTGAGTGCTAGTTTAAGTTTTTTCTTCTTTCTCCAAAGCTGTTTTCAATGAAATAAAATAAATTGATATTTTAACTACTAAATAATTTTTTACTGAGACAGTATATATGCTGTATATATAATGTTTAATTTTTAAAAAACATGTAATTTTGTCTTGGTAACAGATAGATGAGAATATTCAGACAAATAAGAAACAGTGACATGCATAATACATAAATTCAAGAGTCTCAGTAAAACATGACATTGCATGTAGATATGCAGAAAAAGTATTTTAGGATAAATATTACAAATACTATTTAAAAAACAAAAAATTCTAGAGCTCTGATAAGGCCATCCTATACAGAAGTGTCAGTGATTTGTGAATTGAAAACAGGAACAAGGCCTCAGGTTCTGTTAAGGCCACTTCAGTTAAGCTCACTTGAAATCCTTTTGGGAAATTGACAGAAGTAAGTAATGAATAAATAAATAAAATTTAAATACTGAGCTAAGCTATTCAGGTCAACAGAGAAGTTAGAAACTAAAGCTAACTCCACTATGTGGCAAAATGATATATGTAAAAGGTAGCAAGTGACTTGGGCTTACCTCGTTTAGAAAACTGCATGTCTCAATATTATAAAATGTCTTCATTTATTATCATCATCTGATCAGTTACAATAAGATAATACAATTTCTATGACCCGTTGATTTTGTTAGGTTTTAGAGCATTAATCTTGGAAAAATTCTCTCTATAATTCACATTACTAAGCAGAAAACAATGAAATTCTTGACAAAAATGCCAGTATACTACAACTGTCACATAGACACACCTATATTGTTAAAGCAAACTTTAAGCTTCAAGTGTCATTCTGATTATATTTTTGTTTTTTATAGATAGTTGAATCTGTTTTATGGCCCAGTTGGTTAAGTATTCCATTAATGAAGCTATAGTATTGACTGATGTTCATTATCGAGAGTTAGAATTTATTTTTCAGACATTCCTTCCCTTGGAAGGTTAACTCACAAAGTGTATATAATTATTTCTCATATATACACACAAAAGAGCAAAGAATGAGATGGATCAAAGAGCCACTTATTACAAAAGCAAATCAAAGTACATGTTTTACTGATAGTGAGCCATGAATTACAATGGAGTATAGCCCAACTTCAGTGAAATTTTCAGATATCATGGGGCATTCTACTAGTCAGTTCCACAGGACATGCCCTCCTTTTCTCCCATTACCAATTTATCTTCCAAATTGTACACTAACTTGTACTTCCTCTGGACTATGCCCATCACGCACTTTACTTCTCAAAATTCTTTTCCTCTGCAATGCTGGCATTGAATATTTTTTTAAAAATCACTGGTGTAGACATTAATTTTGACTACATCTGATATTCACTGTAATTGTTTTTAATGTTATCATAGGGACCCAAAGAGTAAATGGTCTTAACATATCAACCTCTCCCCCCCAAAAACGCCTCCTGAATAGAAAAACAAAATCACAATAAGTTTATATGCTTCTGTCATTGCCATTAGTCAGTGATATGCTTCTGTCATTGCCATTAGTCAGTGATTATAACATTTTATTTTATACCTTTACATTTATTTGTCTGGATGTAGAAGAGGAATTGATGCGAAAAACAAAAATCTTAAGAAAGAAGCAGTAGCCTTTTACTGAGGAAGTTAAAAGTAGACTACTCAGAGCACAGTTAGAGCACAGTTTTGTTTTGTTTTAATTTCAAAGAGAAGAAAGAACATCTGTTCACACTCTCTTTTATCCAATCCATTCGCAAATTCTGTTGATTCTAACTTTTAAATACATTTAATAATTACTTCATATAATTTTTACCAGAATTATCCAAATTCAGTATGATGTTAGTTATAGATTTGTCATATTAATTTTTGTTATGTTGTATTTTTATTTTGTTGAGGTACATGTCTTTCGATATTGAACGTTCCTCTATACCTAATTCGCTGAAGATTTTATCATGAAGCAATGAACAAAAGACACAAGATTTATTTTCTCACAAACTGCTTGGTCACATTATGAAAAACTATTGTTAATAGCATATATGCAATTATATGCATGTATTATATCATTACAATGTAAAACAAAACTGAGATATTAGTGTATTAAAATAATTGTCAGTCTACTATTAATATAATAAAATTGTAGGCAAATATAAATTTCTGCTGAACAGCTAAGATAGAAGACTAGCAGTAGAATTTGTCATTTCTCTGCACAATGTTCTTTAAAGTTGTACTAATATTTGCTTTAGCATAAAATTCATTATAAATCAAGTAGCATGTTTTCTATCTCAATATTATATATTAGGCAAGCATTATTAATAAACAGCGGCTATAGTTTAATAAAATGTGTGAAACTATTTCGAACATTATTATATGGGACTTCAAATTAACATTTTTATATTATTTAGAACTCAGCTTCAACATTTTACAAATGAGAAAAAATTTAAGATGATAATAATTTTATTACATACCACTAAATCATGATAGAAAAGATTATCATCTTGACATCCAATCTTGAACTCTCCATGGAACTACTTAGTATGAGAGTGCTACAGGTCGGGTAACAAATACCCCCAAGTATAAGATATTTCTTATTTGACAGAAAGACGTTAATGTTTCTCTTTAACTCATGAATTTCAGGCATTTTTTCACTCACTTTCTAGAAGCCTTGGGTAAAACATGGCATACATCAATTTTATTTGATGAGTGTTGAACTTGGTCACACAAGCAAGAAATGTGAGACGTACAGTCTATGTGTGTCCAGGAATAAATTCTTTGTTTATGTATATTTGCTCAAACATGAAGTTAAACAATTTTTGTCTTTTATTTTGTTACTCTTGAAATCCCTTATATCTTATAAACTAAAATTCCGCTGGGCTATTATGTCAGTGTTTTGCCAAAGGAAATAAGAGAGAGTTGTATGAAACATTTTTTTAAATGTTTGCATCAAATTTTAAAATGGCCACTTCATTAGGCAGTTATATGGTTATTAGTACAATCTTTGTTTGAATAGTACAATCTTTCCTTGACTGTAGTAGTTCAGAGTTTATTATTTAACCATCTTAATATTACAGTCATATAGGTTCCTGTAGAAAAAGAGTATATTAAGATAATAAAAAATCTGTCATCTATAATTTTGCTATTGTCATTTGGCATGTGAGCTGCAATATTCTCAAATATAATAAAGATACTACAAAGTCCAATCTATAGGATATTATTCTGCATATCTCTCACGCTTACCAATATGTTACCAAAATGTTTCTGGAACCTAACACATGTTAGGATTATTTTAATTTTGATAAATTATTTAATAAATAAATGAATGAACTCTTCTCTGGCAATTTTATCCCTCAGTAAAAGTAAAAATAAATTCATAAAAATGGCCATAATGACTCACCCTTCCATCCTACTCTTATATCCCATTACCATATTGACTCATAACTTAATGTGTAACTTGATCTATGTAATTGTAGCAGAGTAGGAAAAAGTGCCTGTTTGTTGAGGTATACTCAACTTAGGGGCTGCTGGGAGCTCTCTAATACATAATATGTGAATGAGTCAATCTGCCTCTTAACTAGTCAAGGCATCCTTATCACCCAGCTGACATTGAGTCAGTCAGACATGCTTGAGGAATCATGTGTTTGAGATCATCTGGCCTCATCGGAATTGCCTATTAACCTGTGATTGATTTTGTTTCCTAAATTAGAACTTCTGTGTGAACTCACAGAATTGAGGTCACATACTATTATTTGTTGACCCAAGACACAAGTGTTAAGGCTGGCTGAGGTGGCTCATGCCTTTAATCTCAGCTACTGGGGAGGTTGAGGCAAGAGGAGCACTTGAGGCCAGGACCAGGCTGGGCAATATAGAGAGACCAGTCTGCACAACATAGAGAGATCCCGTTTCTTAAAAAAAGACACAAATGTTAGGATGGTTAGATACTCAACAAAACGAAGCTGATATGATTAGGAAACTAAATCTTGTCAGGAGATTCTTACTAGAAGCTTGAATGCAACTCAGAATAAAAACGTGTAGCAACCACAATGTTTCAACTCATTTGGAGAACTACGACTTTTTTTTTTTTTTTTTTTTTTGAGTTGGAGTCTCACTCTGTCGCCCAGACTGGAGTGCAGTGGCCGCTCCTGGCCACCACAGCCTTGACCTGCTGGGGATCCGGTGATCCTTCCGCCTCAGCCTTCCGAGTAGCTGGAATTACAGGCACACGCTACCATGCCCAGCTGATTTTTTGATTTATTGTAGAGATGAGGTCTCACTGCCCAGGTGGGTCTCGAACCTGCGGGCTCAGGCAATCCACTCACCTCAGCTTCCCAAAGGCGCAGGATTACAGGCTGAACCACCGAGCCCGGCAGCTTTTTTTTTTTTTTAACGTTGTGCTAATTGAGAATCCAATGCTATTTAATTTGTTCTTTGATTCACTTATTCATAGCCACAAAAAAACAAAAGTAAATAAATTTAAAATGGAAGCACTTAATGACTTGAATTGAGTTAAAATATATTCAACTTACCTCACATGTGTGATACATCTAATTTACTAAACATTTAAGGCTGGACTACAATTATATATTATTATTTAGACTTTTAGAATTCTACAATTTATCTTAAGTGATGCAACTTTTAAAAAATTCATAAATCAAGTTGAAAACCTTTGTGCCAGTCTTCTAAATTCAGGTCGACTCTCTCAAGAAACCAAAGTTAAATTTCATGCCTTAAAGTAAACACATTTTTAGATGACATTACCATAGTCTTTTGACACTAGGGTTATTTTAGTGAGTTATTTTTAGAGTGCTGGCTCAAGTCATCTTCATAATTTTCCTATCAATCAAACTTATAGAAGTTGGCTAGTACTTGTCATTTCAATGATCCCAGTAAAATAAGTGAAATAAGAAATGACTGAATGGGTGAAGACATTTTTGTCTGAGAACAAGAATAAGATCATAAATGGTATTAACAGAAAAAAATGAATCAGAATAAAAACTACAACATAACAAAATACAAATTTATATTCAATAAAAGTGAGAGAGATATTTTTCAAAAATTAATAGGTTTAAAATTATAAAATACCAGTGTCAATTTTTGAGAAAGTGGTAAATTTCCTCTGATTTCAATCATGTTTACTATGAACTGCTACTGGTTGCTTACAAGTGTAATAAGTAGGTCTAGGAAGTTCTGTATTTTCCTCCTCACTCTAACATTTAAAACCCAGTTGTTAAAATGGCACTTCCAATTAATAGTATTAATCAGGATCCTAGCTTCTAGCTCTATTTTTTTAAGTAGTAAACACAATGGCTAATTACTCTCATATTATATATTCCTCTTAGATATAAAAAATGCTCGTAGAGTGAATTAAAACATCCGTTGTTTTGCTTTCCTCTTCCTCCCATTTCCTGTTCTCCTGCTTCTCCTTTTTCTTTTTATATTTTGTCCTTTTTCTTCATAATTTTTTGGATGTTAGTTCAAAGAAAACCGAACATTTTCTATCCATAACTACTATGGGCCTCTCTGAAACAAGTAATTTATAGATAGTAGATTTGATTTACAAATCTCTATTTAAAATGTCATCATTTTGAAATATGTTCAAAATGTCATTCAACCCCCTTTTCTAATTGGAGCAAATGATGTGGAATTGAATTTTTTACGTTTGGGAATAAGAAATAGCACTGTCTTCAATGATCCTAAAACAAAGAGTAAGTTTTCAATATATATC
Organism: Carlito syrichta; assembly: GCF_000164805.1. NCBI lineage: Eukaryota > Metazoa > Chordata > Mammalia > Primates > Tarsiidae > Carlito > Carlito syrichta. The sequence continues at coordinate 8,312 of NW_007246417.1, read as the reverse complement.
TCTAGTTCTAAAAAGGTTCTGGAGAAGAAAAGCAGATCAAAATATATGACTCAAAATTTTTTGGAGGTAAGAAAAGATTTGACCCACCAGAAAGCCCCATTCCATGGTTCCAGAAGGCTGATATGTGCCTCTTATCTGTAGCAAAATATCTAAAACAGTTTTATCAGGACTGAAGCTCCCAGGTCTGGGTGAGAAACTGACTAGATATCACAAGATTTGGTGTAGAGAAACAGAAGGGCTTCCCACACTAGTAAGAACCCAACTTGATCCTTATACATTCTATACATGTAACAAATATCATATGTACCCCATAAATATGTAAAGTATCAACTAAAAAAACTGGTCTGAACAGATGAGATCAAGTTTAAGAACTGAGAAGAAGGAAAAACAAGAAAAACTATAGGCAATGATGGTCCCATCTATGAGGAGCCAGACAAACATAGAGTAAACCAGAGGTTGGCACTGGAAACAAGAATGTAACCTTAAAAATTACAATAACTATATAAAATGACATGAATAATGCATGTTTTAAACAATATTATCATAGGTATTGTTAGCTGTGATTATACTAGCAACAGGTGAACATTTCTATTTGTATTAATAAACCAATTTTAAAAGGAGTTTAGAATTTAAGTGAAGAAATGTGTAAATGTACGTGTTTATGTAGAAACTTAAAATAGAGTAAAAAAGTCTCAAATGACTGATTTTTTTTCTTTTTTTCTTTTTTTTTTTTTTTTGGCTTTTAACATTTTTTATTTTGAGATCATCTTAGACATGCCAAAGAATTACAAAAATAGTACAGAGTTCTCATATACTCTTCATTCATCTCACTCACCTTTCCCTTATTTTAAGATCATATATAATTGTAGAGCATTTATCAAATCTAAAAAGCAGCCTTGGTACAATACTATTAACAGAGTACAGAACTTATTCAGTGATTCCATTAATGTATTTTTTTTCCTGTTAGGATCCAGTTAAGGATTCCACATTTCATTTAATTGTCCTGACTCTAAATCACCTTGAATCTATGACAAAATAACTTATTTTTTATTTTAAGAAGGAAAAAATCTTCATCAACAAAATGATAGAAATTCAATAAAATCTGTCAATGATATTTCATGAACACTCACAAAGCTCCAAAACAAAGAAAGTAACAAATAACTAGACTATTTTAATGTTGAAATTGTTAGCCATAACACTGCTCAAAAACGTTGTGCTAACACTTTGCAAGACTGATTATAAAAAATATGTAAATTAATTTAAAAATGATTATACTAGTTTCTTGAAAAATTTTAGGTGATTCTTAAGCAAGTAAAAACTCATAGTATTTCCTCAAGTTGTAAAACCAGAACTTGATATTTAGAATAAGTTATAATAAATATTAGTGATACCAATAATAATTTTTTTAAAAAACCTTTGTTTATATGTGTAAGAGTTAGTTAAAAAAATTAAATGGAAAAAATTATAATCCCACACTCATTGAAAATTCATCTGAAATCACCTCTACCTATGTCAGGGAAAAAAATAAGCCAAAGTATACTTCTTATTTTAGTTTCTCCTGGCTTGTTTGTGAGCCTGATCTAGGCAATATATGTTGTCTTTAGTAACATTTTTTCACACCTCAGTCTGATTTCTTTAATTTCTTCCTGAATTGGTATGGTAAATAATTTTTAGTAGAAATACTTTAAAATCCTTTTGAATTATTGCTTACAATTTCAGAAAATGAATAGCTTATGCATATGGAAATACTGATGATAAGGAGTTGGGTCTCAATATTGACCACTTTGGCTACAATAATCCTGATATTGAGTTCCTCCTATAATTGGAATTATTTGGGGACTTTTTAAAAATAAATTTTCTTCATTATCCATTTTTGAAGTGACTACTTAAATTTTATGCTTTATAACTCTAATCATATAATAATAATAATATGATTCTATCTCAAGCCAATTCCTGAATAATCCACCTCCATTTTTTGAAAGAAAGTGTAATTTATGTACAAATCTGTGCTATTTCTATCGGAAAAAAGATAATGAGTTGCTCACCAAATGCACAACATTTAATTGAATAAAGAAGCAAATATGGATGGGCGGCATTCTCTGTGTGTACATTTTTGCATGTACACATGTGCATATGATGTGTTGGAAAAAAACAGCAAAATATTTTAGAAAATTGCACTTATCCAAAATGCATAATATTTTTTTCAGATTTTTACCAGTACTAAACTCAAACTTGCTACTCCAAGATTTATGACACTTCTGCCTTTCTGTTATGAAAAAGAAAAATTTAGGGAATTTTTTTTCTAAATTATTAGAAATGTCCTGAGGTTAATTTACATTAGCCATGAATAATTTTTAAAATGTACTTTTCCAGGTATGAGATATGAAAAATATTAGATGTATGAGAATATTTAATTTTCATAAAATTTTAGTTTAATTTAACATGACTGCACATTGGGAAAATGTTTTCACTTTAGATATAATAAAACAAGGAATATGAACAAATATAATAACTGTATGTCCCTAGGCTTCTTTTTTTCCAAGTAAGATAACATTATCATTATATTCTTGGCTATAGATATTATTATAAGTTACTATATAAGAGCAGAAAGATAGAGATGAATATTGGAAAGTACACAGTCCTGAAATTTATTTTCTAAAAGAATTATGCATATATTTTGTACTCTATTTCATTAAAAATTAATTTATAGTAGATAAGACTGTGATTTAGGCAATGTGGGTTCTTTAATCTTTTAACTGCTCTAAGACACTATATTTTTTGAAAACTATTTTTGAATACTAGTGAATAAAAAATTTAAGTCTACAGACAATGTGTGCCCAAAGAAAATCTATGAAATTATGCATTTTTCTTCTTTAAAAAGATTATTTTGAACTAAGCTTAAGCTTGCATACTTGTGAAAGTTGAAAAGATATACACTTCTTTTAGTTTACCCTTCTCTTTGTTTCCACTAATGTTACCATCTTACATGACCATGGTATCAAAGAATTTAACATTTGTACAATACTATTCAGCCATAAACTTTATTCAGATTTCACTATATTTTCCAAAAATGCCTTTTCTTTTTTGTCTCATGATCTAATGGAGAAGAACACATTGCATTTAGTTGTTATGCCACCTTAGTTATCTCAATATGTTAATTTTCATAGTTTTTTCTTGACTCTCATGACCTTGATAGTTTTCTAAGTTGTCAAAATACTTGTGATGTGTCTCTTTATTTGAATTTGCTGTTGATTCATGATTCAACAGAGGTTATGGGCTTGTGAAAAGTAATACCATAAAGGTGATGTGCCCTTCTCAGTGCATCATATCAGAGTGCTGATAAATCGTACACTGGTTTAAGATGGTATTTGCCAGATTAATTTATTGTAAAGTTTCTATTTTCTTCTTGTAATTAGCTAAACTTTTGGGAAATACTTTAAAACTAGGCAAACATCTTGTTTCTTTTTAATTTCTAACTTACTAATTTTAGCATTCTAATATTATCTCAAGATATTATATTGTTGTTTGCCTACAGGTGATTTCTATTTTCCTCACCCTCTTATGTTTATTAAGTAGAATTTATGTGTAAAGAAGAGTTGCACATTCTCTTTCATTAGTTAATTAATTAAAAAAGTTAAAAGACACAATAATTGTGCATATTTATGTGATATTCCAATATATGTATGCATTGTGTAATGATCAAAGTAGAATAATTATTTTATAAATGAAAACAAATATAAATTGTTATTACCTATAGTCAATGTATAGTGCTATAGAACATTGGAACATGCTCTTCCTATCTAGTTGTAATTTTGTATCTATTAGCCACCTTATCCTATCCCTTACTCTTCCCAGCTTCTAGTTTCTATTGTTCTATTCTCTACTACTATGAGAACAACTTATTTAACATCCACATATCAGTGACATCATGCAATATTTGTTTTTCTCTGCTTGGATTATGTCATTTATGTCACTTAACATAATGACCTCCAGCCTCATCTGCATTGCTGTAAGTACTAGAATTTTATTCCTTTTTTGTGGCTGCAGAGTATTTTATTGTGTTTGTACACCATATTTTCTTTAACTGTCATCTGATAATGAACATTTATATTGAATCTATATCTTTGTTACTGTAAATAGTGTTGTAATAAACTAATAAAAGTGTAATAAAAATGCAAGTACAGACATCTTTAGCATATTGATTTTCTTTCCTATGGATATACACACACACCTATACATATATATTTTTCTTTCCTATGGGTACACACACACTTATCTATCTCTCTTTCTCTCTCTCTCTATATATATATATGTAAATATATATATATATATATATACACACGCACACACACACACACGCACACATATATAAATTAAAAGTTCTATCCAATGAACATACAAATGATTGTAAAAAGTACAACAGCTTTATTACTGATAAGGGGAAAGTTTGTTTTTTGCTTTTGTTTTTTTTTTTTTTTGAGTTGGAGTCTCACTCTGTTGCCCAGACTGGAGTGCTGTGGCATGCTCCCGGTCACCACAGCCTCAACCAGCTGGGCTCCCGCGATCCTTCCGCCTCAGCCTTCCAAATAGCTGGAACTACAGGCACACACTACCACACCCAGCTAGTTTTTTATTTATTGTAGAGATGAGGTCTCACCAAGTTGCCCGGGAAGGTCTCAAACCTGTGGGCTCAGGCAATCCACTTGCCTTGGCCCCCCAAAGTGCTGGGATTACAGGCTGAGCCACCAAGTTCAGCTGAGGCAAAAGTTTTAATGGTCTGGATAGAAGATCACACCAGTCATATCCTCTTTAAGCCAAAATCTAATGCAGAGCACAGTCCTAACTCTCCTTAAATGTATGAAGGCTGAGAGAAATGAAGAAGATGCAGGAAAATAAAAAAGTGTGAAGCTAGCAGAGGGTGGTTCATAAGGTTTAAGGAGATAAATCATTTCCATAACAGAAAAGTGCAAGGTGAAATAGCAAGTGCTGATGCAGAAACTGCAGCAAATTATCCCAAAGATCCAGCTAAGATTATCGATGAAGGTGGCTAAACTAAACAACATATTTCCAATGTAGACAAAACAGCCTTTCATATATACCTTTTATAGCTAGGGCGGAGAAGTTAGTGACAGGATTCAAAGTTTCAAAAACAAAATACTGGATATTCTTGTTAAGGACTAATGCACCTGGTGACTTTACATTGAGGTCAATACTCATTAACAATTCTGACAATCCTAGAGCCCTTAGGAATTACATAAAATCTATTCTGACTGTGTGTTATAAATGGAACAACAGAGCCTGGATGGCAGCATATCTGTTTACACCATGGTTTACTAAATCGTTTGAGGACATTGATGAGAACTATTGCTTTAAAAATAGTGTTTTTTTAAAATAGAAATGTACAAAGAGAATAATGTTGTTTTTAAGGTTGCTAATACCATATGCACTCTACAGACTATGGATCAAGGGGTATTTGTGACTTTTAAGTCTTATTATTTAAGAAATGCATATTTTTAGGAAGAGGCTTCAAGATGACTGACTGGATGCATCTTATTCTTGGCTCTTCCACAAAGAAGAACCAAAGTAGTGAGTATATAATCACACTTTGAATAGATCACCTAAGAGAGAATGCTGGTATTCTCAAAGAAATAATAGGAAACACCCAAGGCTAGGAAATAGGGGGAAGCGAGGAGTCTGCTTCACTGGGATTGGCTAGGAGCCTGGAGAGGCTACTCTGGAACCCCATTTACATCCTCCATGGGGCCCAATAGCTCTGGCATCTGCTTGTCCCTGAAGCCCCATTTACATCCTCCATGCGAAGATGGGCACCACTAATGGCTATTGCCACCAGATTCAATGCGAGATTCATTGGTAGCCACCCTTCTGCTCCCAAAAGCACAGTCACTTTGCATTTACAAGCACGCTGAGTGAAGGGCGATGGTGCCAGTGAGACTCAACACCCTTTGAGGTCAAGAGATTTATTAGAGCAGTGGCTACAGAGAGAAGGAAGAAGGTCTGTAACTGCCTGGTAGGGAAGGGGGAGAGAGAGAGCGAGGGCAAGAGAGGTCTGTATTTATCAGTTTGGGAGGGGGGCCAGTGCTCTATCGGAACCTGGTGGTGCTGGCCAGTGCCATCTTAGGGTCTTTATTGGAGGGAGCTATGAGGTAGTATTCCTATAAGGAGATAATATTTGTGTACGGGTTTAAGTTTCGCGCGTGCGGGAAGAGCAGGAGCTTAGGGCCTTTGTTGTCTTTGTTTGGGTCCATATGGTGTTTTAGCACCATCTCGGGAGACTCCCTTCTGACTGTTCCCTGTGCCTTTCATTCCCACCTTTTCTGTTTATTTGGGAGAGGGGCACCGTTATTCTTTCTGGCTGCTTCCTGCTGGATGTGGGCATTGTGGGGTGAGATGGGGGAAGGGCAGAGAACCAGCCAGAACAGGGCCCAGAGATAGGCGCTGAAGGTGAAGATTTCTGCAGGCGAAAGTTCTATAAAAGTCCCTTGTAGATGTAGAATGGTGACTTGTTCTGGCCACTCCTCCAGCGGGCACGAGGGTGGTAGTAACCAGCTATCTTGGAGTAGACTGTGGAGGTAGATAGAGAACCTGGAAGAGAACATATCTAAAAGAAAAGTTAAGTGATGTTTAGGGACGAGGTGTTGACTCCTCTACTGGGACAGGTTGATAACTATTGAGTAATAGGAGGTTAAAGTTTTGATTTGAGAGTTTAATTAAGCGTTGTTGGAGAAATTTAAAGATACATGGGGATATTAAACAAAAAATGCAAATTAAAATGACAGGGCCTAGGAGCGGGGTCAGCCAGGTGACAAAAGGGTGTTGCAACCAGATGAAGGGAGAAGAGTCTAGCTGTTGGCGGCGCTGTTTTAATTCATCACTTAGATGGTTGAGGACATTTAGATTTTCTTCTACTGGGCCAGTCTCGTTAATGTAATAACAGCATTGCTCTCCGAGAAAGAGGCAAGTGCCTCCCTTGTTGGCCATTAGAGGATCTAAGGCTCACCTATTTTGTAAGGTGACCTGGGCTAGCAAGGTGATTTGGCATTGTAAGGAGGCTAGGGATGTTGCTGAGGCCTCTAATGTAAGTTGTAGTTTATTTGCTAAGTCTTGGGAGGAGGTAATGCTGTATGCTAGAGCCCCACTGCCTAGGCCTGCTGCTGCCAGAGCAGAGGCAAGAGAGTCTCCTGCGATTACAGGAAGAAAGACTGCTCATTTCTGGCGGGGGTGGGGTGACACTATCAGTGTTGCAGGTTTGTTTATTGTGTATTTTGTTGCAAATTTCCCTTGTGTGTATAGGGTCAACTGAGGTACCAGGGTGACCAGGATACATGATGACTTAAAGGATTTAGTAAGTGTGCCGTTGCACCAGAGGAAGCCACGTGAGGCACAGGTAACATTGACATGTGATGGTTGAATTGGGGTTGTGAACAGGGGAATTCCTGATAGTGAGGGAAAATGAACAGTAGGATTTTGTGTGCAGGGAGTGGTAAGATTTCCTATGAATGGTACTGCTGTGAATGGGGGGTGGCTGAGGGCTGCACATAGGAAGCAGTCAGAAAAGTTGCCTAGATGTGAGTAGGTGTGAAAGCGTGCTCCCTGTTGGACTACTGAGAGCCAGGAAAATGGGGTGGCTTTGGTTGTCTGTTTTATGGAGGTTTGTAATATTGCCTCTTGTTTTGTTATTACAGGGGCTAAGTTTGGGATACTTGGCTGAATTCGGACATAGGTGCAGTAAATTTTGATGGTTCCTACTGGGGTGGAGTCGTCGATTCCGTTGTAGACCTTGCCTACCACCCCCTTTTCCCACATGTTATCCCAGGGATGTTTGATATTGAAGTAGAAGTGGTCTCCACCTTGTGAAGTGAGAAGGAAAACATCTTTATCACCTTTAACCCTTTCTATCCTTATGGAGTGGATCATGCAAGAGACTTTTGGGCACCCCCATAAATTTCAGGGTTTTGTTTACAGTAATCTTGAGTTTGGTCAAAAGAAAGCAGAATTGAGGTTGTGCCATGTTAAAGTAATTGAGCGCATGGAAGAGAGAGACATGGGAATAGAAACTCAAGACTGGCAGCCATATGGATGGCAGTCCACTGTGGCCAGACGTTGGGTGTGTGAGTGGCCTTTAGAAGTCCAGAACTCTTCTACAAAGAATCTTCAGTGAAATGGTGGGGCGGGTGGAGTTGTTTCACCGCTGAGGTGGGTTAAAATTAATAAGGGAAGGAGGGTTAGGCTGATGGACATAGTGTTGTAAGGAGTGAATGTTTATAAAAGACACTTAATAAGAATGAAGCTAG
>NW_007246416.1:82371-82699 GCF_000164805.1 Carlito syrichta | reverse complement strand
ACTTCCTCTTTTCCTATTTGGATACCCCTGACTTCCTTCTCTTGTCTAATTGCCTGAGCTAGGACTTCCAACACAATGTTGAACAAGAGGGGTGAGAGTGGGCAGTGTTGTGTTGGTCCAGTTTTTGGGGAAAATGTTTCCAGGTTCTGTCCATTTAGCAATATGTTAGCTGTGGGTTTATAGTAGCTGGCACTTACTATTTTGAGTTATGTTCCTTCTTTTTTTTTATGTCAATATTTTTTATTATGATGTTGTGGGGTACAGTTAAGGTTAGGTATACAATTATGTTTCATTCAGGCACCCTGTTGATAAGAGGTGTTTCCCCGTC